>NC_025998.2:64541548-64841548 GCF_000442705.2 Elaeis guineensis
TAAATTTATGCCTTAAATTTTCAACTCTTGAAAATATGAATTAATATTTCCACTAACTCAAAGGATGTATCACAGACACAATGTACACAATGTGATAGAAGAATAACCTTTTTATTCATTTATAGTCAAAATTATAATTTTTCCCTTAGATTAGTACAGGAATGTGTCAGCTTATTTGGCATCTAGGGCACACATCTAACACATCTATGGGTAGGTTCATAACCAGTTGTTTCTCTAAACAACTTCTAGTAATTGATTTTGCCCCAGATCCTAATCAGTAGGCTTTGGCTTCCACTGAAAAGATCTGGTTAGGTCCAACCATTAACATGACTTGATTTGGTGAATCTGACCAATAAATGATCAGGCCCGACTTTGGCCGGCCAACCTGACCACTATTAGAAAGACTCAACCAAATGATCATATTATGAATAATAATTTTATTAGTCAATAAGCCCCAAGCCTTTGGGCCTCCAGTGATTATTAAACTAATGGACTCATTATCACTCACTTAATTGGAGGCTATGACTTAGTTATCACTATAACTTAATCATTTTTAGGGATCTAATAATTTTTGAGGATTTTATTAAAGGATAGAAGAGAAGAAATTAATCAGTCAATTTTAATCCTCCCACTGACTTCACCAAGTCAGATTAAAAAGGATTTAATTAAAGCCAACATTAGGAGCACCTAAATCAGTCACACTGATTTACCTAATGACATGGGTGAGCCCTAATCACCAAGTGATCTAATCAAAATCTAACTCACCAGGTTTGCCAGGTAAGTGAGATCAGTGGAAAGGATATGCCATTAACTCGTTAGAGATCGAATCAATGCGAGTAGCTCCCAGTTAAAAACCACTGGTCAGACTGCCGAACTTACCTTAGACAACAATCGGTTCATTAGTTTTAATTTGATCAACTTAGTAAATAGGGTTCCACCGCATAGCCATGAATTAAGTCCATCTTGGTCTAGTTAAAGACATGGACCCATTCAACTACAACTATTGGAGTTGAGTCTAGAGTGTCCTTGACCTAATCTAATTCAACTTTTGATTAGATTTGACCAATTACTCTAATTTAGTCCATTTCTTTAAGCTAACCTTAGGTCTAACCCAATTATGGACCTAATCCATCTAACCCATTGACCCACAAGTTTATGCAATTGTCTTAGGTCTTAATTCATAATTCTAGACCCACTAGACAACACTTAATTCTTTTAATTAAGTATTTGGGCTGATGGGTCAGGGTTTGATATTTTAAAAATAATTTTCAAATTTGAAAGTTTTTATTTTCTGTTCACCAAATGTGTTGACTCATTTCACAAATGGATCAGCACATTTCATAAATAGCAATCCTATTGCTAATTACATAATAGAAAATAACTCAATCAAAATAAATTATGAATATTCCTTTAGATCTAATCTAACACATTCATGATAAATTTTACAATTGAACCTTTACAATTAAGTCCTTTCGCTGCTTCATCTGCATGGTATATAATCGCTCGGCACCCCTACCGCCATAGGAGAACCCCATCGAATGGGAGGAGAGGGCCTTTAAACCCTACTTTTCTCCTATGACCGGACGACAATGGCAACCAACCCAATTAGACTACTTGCTACTTGGATCAAGTATATCTAAATATACCAATTTCAAAATTTAAATTTCAAATTTTAAATTTTAAATTTCAAATTTCAAATTTTGAATTTCAAATTTCAAATTTTTGAATTTCAAATTTTGAATTTTAAATTTTGAATTTTAAATTTGAAATTTCAAATAAATTTTGAATTTTGAATTTCAAATTTCAAAATTTAAAATTCAAATTTTGAATTTCAAAATCCAAATTCAAATTTCAAATTTAAACTTTTAGATTACTACTTAATCTACATATGCAAATGTATATCATATTTTAGAACCTGCTCTGATACCATTTGAAGTGAATTTTAGTGCAAGGGTAAAACGATAATTTTAAATTTTTTTCAAAATTATAATTTTATAGTAAAAATTATTAATTAATCTAATTAATTAACATGTATTAATCCTATACAAGGATCTAAATATGATATATATAGCATACATTTATATTTAAAATTTTAAATTCTACAGTAAATATTTTACTGTTATGTATTCAGAACACATTACCTTCGTGCAGGTAGTCGATCGCTGCAGTATGATCACCGTCGAAAAGGTCTGATCATTGCAATACAGTCACACAATATGTTTGGCCTCTACGGATCATCCACATGAAGCTCCCGATCTGATCGGCTCCTCATGAATGCTAGTTCGTTACGGAACCCTTTCGACGGTTGATGCTGATCGAACTCCTTCGATCGGTGTCTGCCGACTCTTCGGATGCTCTGGATCGTCAGCAAAGATAGAGAGGTTGATGAAGCTCTCTCTGAAGTTTGGTGGGCTCACGACACTCATAGCTCACCTTCTCACTTCCCGAACCCTAGGCAGAAACCCTAGGGTACTCACAAAAGACCTTGCGCCCTTTCTCTCTTCTTTTCTTTTCTTTTTTTTTTCTTTTCTTTTCTCACGCAGAAGCCTTTCTCACACCACCCTTTCTCTCTAGGATCAGATATCACACACCCCACCTTCTCTCTCATTTTAAAATGGTGTAAGACCGCATCTTTTCAGCAGTTTCACCACGTGAGAGGATAAAGCTTGGTGGTTGCTCACTTGAATTCAAATCGAATTTGAATTCAAATGCCAACCAACCTATCCTTATCCACTCAAGGCATGAGAAGAGAAGGGGTGTGGGTTCTTTGTGCATGAAGAATTTATACGAAAAACTTTTTCTCATGTAGAGTAAGTGGTGCACAAGTGGATAAGGTGGTGCATGAGATTAGTTGCCCATTCAAATTCAAACATCATTTGAATTTGAATGGCCAACCAACCATCTTTATCCACTCAAAATGATGCACATAGGTGAGGTGTGGGAAGACTTCTATGTGGGAGAAAATTTATGAGAACTTGTTTTTCATGAATTCAAATAGGCGCAGGTGGGTGAGGTGGTGCAGGGAGATAAGTCAAAGGTGGTTTGAAATTTTAAACCAATCTAATTGAACCAACTTTATCAAAATAGGTTAGATACAATTAGACTAAGTTAAACCCAACACAATTAAGCTTAATTAGGCTTAATAAAATCTTAATCAAATCAGGAATTGACTAAGCCCAACCCTTGATCAGATCAGGGACCAAACCACCTTGGCGATTAGGTCAACTATTAACCTAATCGGGTCAAATCCAACTGAATCCAATTCAGTTGGACTTGATCCAAAAATAATTATTCAATTAAATTAAGTTAATTAGTGATCAAATTACTAAATAAACTTCTCATAAATACTGAGTCCAAATTCGATGGGCAATCGGGCATCAAAGTCCATCGATATGAAATCTTGATCGAAGAGTCTCAAACCAGTGGGACTCTTGATCCCGGTACCCAAAATGTGTGGAACTAATGATCAGAGAAATTTGATTCTCGATCATAGAGTTCCAGACATGTACGACTCAGAGTCCCCGAGCATTAGGACTCTTGGTCGAAGAGTCCCAGTCCAATGGGACTCTTCACCAGCCATCATATCAGATGGAAACCTCTAATCTGTGTGGCCTCACAGGTTCGAACCTAAGCCAGTAGCACAGGAACTAATTTTTATACTAATCAAAGTAACCATCTAGCAATGGTACCCAATATCCGGATAGGTCGAATAGTCACAATCACAATATTCAGAACCTACGCGAATATGGTTACTATATAATTCATCCCTTTTGACCCCTGTGTATAGGATGACTCAGGGTTAAACTGTCAACCCTGATCAGATCATCCGAATCATGCTCAACTCAAACAGTCCTGTGACTCCTCACTAGGACTACCCTGGCCAAGATTTTGCTAAATTGAAACATGACTGTATACAGCTCCTGAACTAGAGTGGTCAATCCCATCTTGACACATGCACCGACAAGTCAAGTACTTGACTACACCCAGCAGCCTTCCGTCACTGAATTAGAAATTCAGGTAGTCCAGTACCTAAGTGCAGTGAGTTGCTTGCAAGTCACTGTGGCAGTCTCAGGTCGGAGGGACAGTTATATCCATATCCCATTGGAGTAAATCTTGACAGCAGAAAAAGCTCTGGAGTCGATCACGTTCAGTACAGATGTACCCTTACATCTCATCTGTATGCCATACCAGTGTCTCTATACTCCTTGGTTAAGAGGACTACCAACCCATATGGCAGATAACGACCTATGCTTGATAAACGTTGTTGTCCTTGGTAACAACGTATCATTTGGTCACGAACAGGTTTAAGGATTAAACGATAAATCCTCCTTTGTCGAGTCTAAATAGTCCTAATGACTTCACCACAACACAAGAGTTCATTAGAAGATGAAACAATTTATGATGAAAAATACTAAAATAACTTTTATTTAATTTATAATTCATATACTAATACAAAAAAAAGTACAACCGTCAACAGGCTAACGATTGACTTTGGGACACTATTCCCAACACATAGGTCGCTGCAGGCTATATGGGTTGGTTGTCCTCTTAATCAAAGAGTATGGAGATACTAGTATGGCATACAGATGAGATGTAAGGGTATATCATCATTAAACGTGACCAACTCCAGAGTATTCTACTGTCAAGAACATCTCTGATGGGATATAGATATGTGTCCCTTAGACCTGAGATCGCCTCAGTGACTTGCAAGCAACTCACTGTGCTTTAGTACTGGACTAACTAAATTTTTAATTCAGTAACAAAAGGCTTCTGCGCACAGTCAAGTACTTGCAAAGTCAAAGTGTGATCGAGATGGGATTGACCACTCCAAGAGTTGGAGAAGAATGAGTCGCTGTATTTCAATTTAGTAAAACCTTGGTCAGGATAATCCATCAGATGGATTTGATATTTTGAAATACAATGTGGACAACTTGATCAGAGTTGACAGTTAAACTTTGAGGTATTCTATAATCATTTTGGTCAAGGAGATGAATTATATGGAAACTATATCCGCATGGGTTCTAAGGATGTTGTTCTACACATTCGACCTATCTGACCATCGGGTACCATTGCTAGATGGGTACTTCGATTGGTACAAAAATTTATTTCTATACTATTGACTTAGATTCAAACCTATGAGGTCACACACATTAGAGTTCACGATCCGATCGGAGGTTGATCATCGATTAAGAATCGGTCTAGGGTTAAACGATCAATACGATTGACATTTAACCTAGTGCAAGTGTTATAGGAGGATCGATTAGCAATTCGATTGCTAATTGGCTTAATTTCATTAAGCCAATGGGCTGAGATTAAGTCTAATTGAATATAATTTAATTAGATTTAGTTTGGTCTTGATTGGATCAAGTTCAATTAGTTTATTGGATAAGCCAAGTGCAAGAAAAAACTAGTCCTAGTTCAATTAGGACTTGGGTCAACCTAATTTCTAATTTGATTAAAAAATTAAAATAGATTTAAATTTAATTTAATCTGATTAAATTAAGTTTTTAATTAGGTTAAGACCTATTTTAATTAGGTTGATCTAATTTTGGTTTGATTTGGTTTGAGAAACCAAATTAAAACAAGTCATAAGATAGAATCCTAGGAAGACTAGGATTCTACCATGCGCCACATAAGCCCCCCACGCCCTCTCTCTTATTTCATGCCAATTCTCTCTTATTTTGTGCGACAAAAATCCTCTCCCAGGTCTTCACCATGCCCAAAAGGTTTTCTTTCTTCTTTCTTACATGGAAGATAGTTGTGGATCAAATCAAAGTAGGAATAAGTTTGGATTTCAAATTCTATGAGATCGAGTTTTAGAAATCCAAAACTCTTTCCTTTTTGCATCGATTTTATCCAGATTTTTTTTAGTATTTTTATGACTTTTATGGCATTTGATAGGTATCCTTTACTATTGGTCCACATATGAAAAGAAGGAGGGGGTGCCCAAGAGTTGGGTGCCCCTTATCTTGCCATTTTGGATAAACCTTGACTAGGTATTTGACCTAGATAAGGACTCTATCATATCTCTCTATATAAAATGAATTTTTTTATAAAATTTTAGCAAAAAATAGATCAAAGAGAGACCTTTGGGGTGTCCAAAAATTGGAGAAAAAGAAGGTTTGGGTGTGGAGATATAATAGACACATGATAGGGTGTCTAGAGAGAGCAAAGAGAAGAAGAAGAGGGTCTTCTTCTAAGATTGTTGTGTTCATCTCTTCCCTTCCTCCATCTTGAGTTTTCTGAGAGTGTCTCAGATCTGAAACTCTTCCTCCTACTTTTCATCTTTGGAAGAATCCAAATCAAGGAGAAGGAGGCACCTGATCAACCATCGAAGAAGGTTCAGTGCAGTACTAGCATATTGTACTGATTTCCTGGAACAGGACTTCTAATCGAGATTCGTGAGCTCATGTGGATGACTCCTAGAGGCTGGATGCATGTGCAGCTCACAACATCATCCTCAAGCCCAGATCAGCAAGGTTAGAACATCTAACTTGCAAGATAATAGATCTGATCTATTGTTTATTACATACATTAGATGTAGCATAGAAACATGTTGATATGATCAACATGTAGTTCATTCTCTATATATTTTAATTTTTGATTTAATATTATATAATAATAATATAATAGAATCTTAAATCTAAAAATTCTCTAATTTTATAAAATAAATTTTGATTTATTTTAGTCTTCCGCTGCAAGATCTTGAAAAAGTTTCAAGATCCAACTCTGAAACCTTAGATCTGATTCCTTCAATTGGTATCAGAGCCTAGGTTATTTATTACATAATTATTTATACATATTTAGATTATTTTTTAGATTAGATCTAATTTATAATCTGATTATTAAATCTAAAATTAAAATTTTTAGATCAATCACGAACTGCAAGGTTGTCCTACTGTAAGGTTTACCTCTTATAGTGCAAAGGTTGTCCTAGTTCATGTAGATCTATCTTTAATCATAAATTTGTTAGATATTATCTAGATTAAATTTATGATTTATTAGATTTAAAAAATATTTAAATCTAAAATAAAATCTCTTTGTTAATATAATCTGTGCAAAGAATCATCATATTTTTGTCTGAAAAATTTGCATAGTTTAAAGTTGAAATTGTTTCAATTACATGAACCTGTTTAGATTAGATCTAAAGTAGTTTCATGTTTATTTTATTTACATCTTGATTATGAATCAAACATGCAACTTGGTTGGTGGAACCATATTGTAAAATTATTTTATAAATATGAAAATTATTTTCAAAAAATCAAACCCCAACCCTCAGCCCAAAACTTAATTGAGAATTAAGAAGTTATTTTGATTAGGTTCTAAGATTGTGAATTGAAGAACCTAAGACACAAACCATAACACATTAGGTTAATGGGTTAGTGAAAATTAGGTCCATTAATTGGATTAGACCTAAGGTTAGATTAAAGATGGACTTAATTAGAGAATTGACTAAATCTAATCAATTGTTGTCTTAAATTAGGTCAAAGATTCTCTAGATCAATTACAATAGTTGTAGTTGGTCAAGTCCATGTCTTTAACGAGAACCGAATGGACTTGATTCTTGGCTAAGCGGTCTAGCATGAACTGTTAGATTGATCCAATCAAAACTAATTAAATTAGTTGGTGTCTAAGGTAAAACAGACTGATGGTTTTTAATTGGGAGCCCGCTTACCTGGCCATTTCTGATGGTGTCTAAGGCAAGCTTTGGCAGACCCTCCCATTGATCGAACTTACCTAGCCTCTTGGTGAAATTATATTTTGATTGAATCACTTGACTATTCGAGCTGACCCATGTCAGCTAGATAAATAGTGTGACTGATTTAGGTGCTCCTAGACCAGCACTTTTAATGGTCTCCCTTAAGCTGACTTGGTGAAGCCAGTGGGAGGATCATGATAAGCTGGTTCATCTGACCTCATCCTCTAAATCAAATAAATCTTCTAAAATTATTAAGTCCTTAAAATAAAATAGTTATGGTGATAACTAGATCATAGCCTCCCATTAAGTAGATGATAATGGGTCCATCAGTTGGATAATCATTGGAGGCCCAAAAGCCTAGTGCTTATCAGCTGATAGAATTATCATTCATAAAATGATTTCTTTACTGTATCTTTCTAAATGGTGGTTAAGTTAGCCAACCAAAGTTGGCCCTAATCATTCATTGGCTAGATGGGCCTAGTATGGTCATGTTAATGGTTGGACCTAACCAGACCTTTTCAGTGGAGGCCAAAGCCTACTGATTAGGGATTGGAGCAAAATTAAAATTACTAAAAATTATTTAGAGAAATAATTATTTATGAATCTACCCTTAGATGTACATGAATTAACCAACCAAAGTTGGGCTTATGTGCAGTCTAAGTGGATTCTAGTACCCACTAAGAAATTAGGATAATTTCTCGAATTGGAGGTAGAGGCTACCAATTTGAATAAAATAGTGGGAGAAACTTTTTGATTAAAATCCAAATCTTTAGGTTTAATGAATCAATTACTAATTAGGTTATGATTTTTCTTTGTGCAGATATGGCCACTTCTCTATCGCTCTGATCATTGTTGGACAATGATAAGTTGGTGGGACCCAACTTCGGTAGTTGGTACCGAAAGTTAAAGATAGTTCTAGAGCATGAACGGATCCTATATGTGATAACAGATCCTACACCTGAGGAGCCAACTGTCAATGCATATGGAACAGTCAGAGATACTTACTAAAAGTGGCTCAGTGATCGGACCACAGTGTACTGCATCATGCTAGCTACCATGAGCGACGAGTTCAGTCACAAATTTGAGATGGCTCAGCCAAAAGACATGCTTCAAGTGTTGGAGGATGCCTTTGGCACACCCGATGATGTGGAGAGGCACAAGCTAGTTGTGCCATCTTCAATGCCAAAATACGGGATGGTGCCTCTGTCACTGATCATGTATTGTACATGATCGAGCTGATGGAGCATTTGAGCAAGCTCGGCTTTTCCTTGCATGAGCAGCTTGAGAAAGATGCATTACTAAACTTGCTGCCCAAGTCTTATCTCCCATTCCTCACTTATTATAGAATGACAAAGCCTGAAGTAAACTACCACGGATTACTGGGGTTGATTCAAAACTTTGAGAAGGATTACCAACTCCACAAGGAGTCGGTGAACTTAGTGGGAGGTTCGTCATCTGGTTCTCTTTTCTTTAAGAAAGGGAAGAAGAACAAGAAGAAAAAAGTAAAGAAGGTACAAGTTCAGGCTGGAACATCAGTACAGGACCAGACCAAAAAGATCAAACCCGATAAGAGTCAAAAAGACCAAAAAGACCAAAAAGATCAAGAAACGGGAGCACCGAAAGAGGAACTGTCCTCAGTACATTGCCTCCCTAGACCCGAATAGGTAGAGAAAGCAGCAAGCTATTGCTGGGCAAGGTATCTATATGATAACTCTTTATAATTTCTCTATTTGTGATATAACTGACTGGGTATTGGATACCGGTAGCCCTTACCATTTTTGTAATTCGTTGTAGGGGTTGTTGGTCAGTAGGAGATTCGAGCAAGATGAGAGGTTCCTGAATGTTGGAGATGGAAGACCAGTTTCAGTTCTAGCATTAGAAATCTTGAAACTTGTATTTGAGTCCCATACCGTTGTTCTTAATGATTGTCATTTATGTCCTAGTTTTTTTTTAAACATTATTTCTGTAGGCCTTCTACCAAAAATGATTATGAAATTTCAATAAAGAAATAAGTTTGTAATATCATTATGAATGATATTACTATTTTTTGTGGATATTTGAACAATGGTTTGTATATGTTATCACAACCTGTTAACGTAGTCTATTCTACTGGCAAGCACCCTAGATTAGATAATGTGTCAGATATCTACTTATGGCACTGTAAGCTAGGTCATATAAACAAGAACAGAATAAATAGGTTGACTCAAGAGAGAATCTTCGAAGTCAGTGATTGTGATTCACTTCCAACCTGTGAGTCCTGTTTTCTTGGTAAAATGACCAAGTCACCTTTTACTGAAAAAGGTGAGAGAGCTACTGAGCTCTTGGGCCTAGTACATATTGATGTATGTGGAACCATGAGTACAAGTGCTAGAGGTGGATATTTTTGCTTCATCACTTTCACGGATGATCTATCCAAATATGGATATGTCTATCTGATGAAACATAAGTCGGATTCATTTGAAATGTTCAAATGATTTCAAAGTGAAATAGAAAAACAAACTGGAAAGAGTATTAAAACTCTTCAGTCTGATCAAGGAGGGGAATACCTAGAAGAGAATGAGATTCTCCCCCAATGGACTCCTCCAAAAACACCACAGCATAATGGTGTGTCTAAAAGGAGAAATCGGACTCTGTTAGATATGGTCCAATCCATGATGGGTTTTGTCAGCTTGCCGATATCCTTTTGGGGATATGCACTCGAATCGACCTGTTATCTATTAAATAGGGTTCCAAGTAAGTTTGTAATTAAGACTCTATATGAGATATGGACAGAACGTAAGCCAGGACTTTCACACCTTAAGGTCAGGGGGTGCCCGACCTATGTCAAACGGTTAGATACAGATAAACTCGAATCTAGATCTGACAAATGCACATTCATAGGGTACCCCAAAGAGACCAAAAGATATTTTTTCTACCATGCTGATGAACAAAAGGTGTTCGTTAGCCTTAAGGTAACCTTTTTAGAAAAGAAGTTCTTTGGTGAAGGAACCATTGCCTCTAAGGTTGAACTTGATGAAGTTCAACAGGTAGAAGGACTGACACCAACAACTGAACCTGAATCGGATTTGATTAGATCAGATCTAAAGCCCAATGTACGTGTACTATTAAGGTGATCTGATAGAGTACCATATCAGTCGGACAGATACTATAATTTTTTGATTCGAGATAGTGATCCCATTGAACTCGATGAGAATGATGAGGATCCGATCACCTATATGGATGCAATGCAGAGATCTGATTCTGAAAAATAGCTTGAAGCCATGAAATCTGAAATGGAGTCGGTGAAGGTCAATGATGTATAGACATTGGTTGACCCACCTGATGGGGTTAAACCCTTTGGATGTAAATGGGTCTTCAAAAGGAAGAGGGGCACCAACGAAAAGGTGGAGACCTATAAAGCCCGTCTGGTTGCCAAGGGGTATCATCAACGTTATGGTATTGACTATGACGAGACATTTTCTCCTATGGCAATGCTCAAATCCATTTGGATAATGCTTGCAATAGCTATCTATCAGGATTATGAGATCTGATAGATGGATGTAAAGACAGCTTTCCTAAATGGAGAGCTGATTGAAAAGGTGTATATGATACAACTTGAGGGGTTTACATCCACAGATGAGTCTAAGGTGTCAAACTTTAAAGATCCATTTATGGATTGAAACAAGCTTCTCAGAGTTGGAACATACATTTTGATAAGGTAATCAAAATGTATGGTTTCATTAAGAACGGAGAAGAACCCTACATCTATAAATGGGCAAATGGTCCAGTTGTGGTATTCTTTGTCTTGTACGTGGATGATATTCTCTTAATCAGGAATGACATACCCGTACTACAGGGAATAAAAATTTGGTTGTCATCGCAGTTCTCCATGAAGGACTTGGGTGAAGCATCCTATATCCTAGAGATGAAGATCTATAGGGATAGATCTAAAAAGATGCTTGGATTATCCCTGTCCACGTACATAGACACTATGTTGAAGAGGTTCAGCATGGAGAATTCTAAGAAGGGCTATCTATCGATAGGCCATGTAATTTCTCTCTCTAAGAAGGATTGTCCAATAACTTCTGAAGAGAGAGAGCATACGAGTAGAGTCCCATATGCTTCAACCGTGGGATCTATCATGTACGTAATGACACGTACAAGGCTAGATGTGGCATACTCACTAAGAGTAGTGATTAGATACCAATCTGATTCTGGAGAAAACCACTGAAACGTGGTTAAATCCATCCTTAAGTATTTGAGAAATACTAAGGACCAATAGTTGGTTTATGGCGAGTTAGATCTAAAACTTATGGGGTTCACAGACTCCAGCTTTCAATCTGATCATGATGATGGCAGAAGCGTATTGGGTTATATCTTTGCTCTAAATGATGGAGCCATCTACTGGAAGAGTTTCAAGCAACATACTGTGGTAGACTCTGTTTGTGAGGTGGAGTATATCACAGCATCGGATGCCGCGAAAGAAGCTGTGTGGCTAAGAAAATTCATCACCGAGCTCAGAGTAGCACCCTCCCTCGATGGTCCGATCCTGCTCTACTGCGACAGCACTGGTGCCATAACTCAGACGAAGGAACCCAAAGCACACCAGTGGACGAAGCACATTTTGTGCTGCTTCCACCTGGTCTGGGAGATCGTGGATCGAGGTGATGTCGACCTTCAGAAGATTGATGGAAAGGAGAATCTGGCTGACCCCTTCACTAAAGCCATGGTGATAAAGGAGTTCGACAATCACAAGTCAAAGATGGGTATTAGATACTATGCCGAGTGGCTTTAGGACAAGTGGGAGTTGTTGAGAAATATATCCCAAAAGCCAATCATCAAGCTGTTGACAGTTGAGCAACCAAGTATTGTAATTGATTTGTTAATAAATAAAATATATTTTTGGTATTTTCATCATAAGTTTTCATCTTCTAACGAACCTCGTTGTTATGATGAAGTCTTTAGGACTATTTAAGTTCGATAAAGAAAGAATTTATCGATTAGTCCTTAAAATTGTTCACGACCAAATGATAGGCTATTAATAAGGACGACAGCTTCTATCGAGCATAGGTTGCTGTAGGCCATATGGGTTGGTTGTCCTCTTAACCAAGGAGTGTGGAGACACTGGGATGGTATACAGATGAGATGTAAGGGTACATCATCATTGAACGTGACCAACTCCAGAGTATTCTGCTGTCGAGAATGTCTCTGATGGGATATAGGTATAAGTATCCCTTAGACCTGACATCGCCTCAGTGACTTGCAAGCAACTCACTGTGCTTTGGTACTGGACTAACTGAATTTCTAATTTAGTGATAGAAGGTTTTTGGGCACAGTCAAGTACTTGTGAAGTCAAAGTGTGATCGAGATGGGATTGATCACTCTAAGAGTTGGAGAAAAATGAGTCACTGTATTTCAATTTAGCAAAATCTTGGCTAGGATAATCCATCAGTTGGATTTGATATTTTGAAATACAATGTGGACAACCTGATCAAAGTTGACAGTTGAACTCTGAGGTATCCTATGATCATTTTGGTCAAGAGGATGAATTATATGGAAACTATATCTGCATGGGTTCTAAGGATGTTGTTCTACACATTCGACCTATCCGATCGTCGGATACCACTGCTAGATGGTCACTTCGATTGGTACAGAAATTTATTTCTATACTATCAACTTAGGTTCAGACCTATGAGGTCACACACATTAGAGTTCACGATCCGATCGGATGGTTGATCAATGATTAAGAATCATTCTAGGGTTAAACGATCAATACGATTGATATTTAACCTAGTGCAAGTGTTACAAGAAGATTGATTAGCAATTTGATTGCTAATTGGCTTAATTTGATTAAGCCAATGGATTGAGATTAAGTCTAATTAAATATTTTTTAATTAGATTTAGTTTGAGCTTGATTAGATCAAGTCCAATTGGTTTATTGGATAAGCCAAGTGCAAGGAAAAACTAGTCCTAGTTCAATTAGGATTTGGGTCAACCTAATTTTTAATTTGATTAAAAAATTAAAATAGATTTAAATTTAATTTAATCTGATTAAATTACATTTTTAATTAGGTTAAGACCTATTTTAATCAGGTTGATCTAATTTTGATTTGATTTAGTTTGAGAAACTAAATTAAAACAAGTCATAAGATAGAATCCTAGTAAGACTAGGATTCTACCTTGCTCCACATAAGCCCCCCACGCCCTCTCTCTTATTCCATGCCAATTCTCTCTTATTTTGTGCAACAAAAATCCTCTTTTAGATCTTCACCATGGCCAAAAGATTTTCTCTCTTCTTTCTTACATGGAAGATGGTTGTGGATCAAATCAAAGTAAGAATAAGTTTGGATTTCAAATTCTATGAGGTAGAGTTTTATAAATCCAAAACTCTTTCTTTTCTGCATCGATTTTATCCAAATTTTATCTGAGATTTTTATGGCTTTTATGGCACTTGATAGGAACCCTTTTCTGTTGGTCCATGCATAAAAAGAAGGAAGGGGTGCTCAAGAGTTGGGCACCCCTTATCTTGCCATGTTTGGATAAACCTTGACTAGGTATTTGACCTAGACAAGGACTCTATCATATCTCTCTATATAAAATAAATTTCTTCATAAAATTTTAGTAAAACATAGATCAAAGTGAGTCATTTGGGGCATCAAAAAATTAGAGAGAAAGAAGATTCGGGTGTGGAGATATAATAAACATAAGATAGGGTGTCTAGAGAGAGCAAAGAGAAGAAGAAGAGGGTCTTCTTCTAGGGTTGTTGTGTCATCTCTTCTCTTCCTCCATCTTAAGTTTTTTGAGAGCATATCAAATCTAAACCTCCTCCTCCTACTTTTCATCTTTAGAAAAATTTAAATCAGAAAGAAGGAGGTACCTGATCAACCATCGAAGAAGGATTAGCGCAGTACAAGCATACTGTGCTGATTTCCTAGAGCAGAACTTCTGATCAAGATTTGTGGGCTTGTAAGAATGACTCCTAGAGACCGGACGCATGTGTGACTCATAACATCATCCTCAAGTCTGGATCAGCAAGGTTAGAACATCTAGCTTGCAAGGTAATAGATCTGATCTATTATTTATTACATACATTAGATGTAGCATAGAAACATGTTGATATGATCAACATGTAGTTCCTTCTCTATATGTTTTAATTTTTGATTTAATATCATGTAATAATCATGTAATAGGATTTTAGATCTAGAGATTCTCTGATTTTATAAAATAAAATTTGATTTATTTTAGTCTTCCGCTGCAAGATCTTGAAAAAGTTTCAAGATCTAACCCTAAAATCCTAGATCTGGTTCCTTCAATTATCAGATAGAATTGAACCTATGGGATCACACAATAAAGAAAATAGATCTGAAATTAGCAATTGAGCTTATAAAGTGTTAATTGGGTTTATAAAAATTTGTTTGGGTTCAAGGTAACCTTGCTAGCACATGGTTGGACCCAATTTTTTCTTTATGTTTGGATTTCTTATTTGATAAGATAATTCAAACTTCATTATCTGTTAATAACCTACATGAATTAGATTTATTAGACTCCAATTATTGGGTGTCTAAGGTTTTAGATCATATGAATTAAGGGTGCAAGTCCTTAATTAATATTTCTTGATAGTTATTATGGGGCGCCACTTGATTTGATCAAGTTGGGCATGTCCCATGATTAGAGGGCTTATGGATCCCATATGAGGCATCCCTTGGGTGCAAAAGAGGGTGTGAATTAGTGGGTGCAAGGGCTCCAATTGTTGGTGCCTAATAGATTTTCTAAACAAAGTTAAATAACTTAAGTTATTAGAAAACCTAATATAAGTAGGACTTGTATTATGAGATTGAATAGGATTCAATCCTTATGGCTATTTAAAGAGACCTCCCCTATGGTCCCTAAGGCATCCAAACTAGCAATCCCCATGCCCATTTAGAAGCTCTCATGCCCTCTCTTCCTCTCTCCTTCTCTTCTCCCTTGGGCATCCCACACGCCCCACATTTGGGTGTCCCAAATCCACATGCCCATAAGGGCTTTGGCGTCCCCCTTTGAGTGCTGGTTCTTGGTGTTTGGTATTAGCATATATAAGGGAAGAAAGGCAAGAGAAAAAGAGAAGAAGAAGATCAAGGAAAGAGATCAAAGAGTTGATTATGATCCAAGCTTCATTCAGATTCACAGGCTAAATTTTTTTAGAGAAAAAAATTCAATCTTAAAAGGATTGTTTCAGACTGATCCTGAGTGGATACTCATAGAGGTCAGGTATTTGTGTAGCTAAGAGAGAATCTTTTCTCTTTCAGATCCAGAATTGAAGGAGAAAATTACGAAACATATATGTGATTCGATCACATGTTTAATTTCAGCATATGAACTAAATCCTTATGGTTTGTATTTTTATGTGTATATCATATAGATTAAAAAGTATTTTAATTTTCTCTTCCACTATGGTATTTTGAAAAAAAAAATTTGTAACACACATGTATGGCCCAATACATGAATTCTAACATAAAAGATCAGTGCCACTCTATTGTGATAACACTGAGGCTATTATTCAAGCTAAGAAATCAAGGTCTCATCAAAGATCCAAGCACATCCTCAGATACTTCCATCTCATTTGAAAATTATAGAAAAATAAGATGTTGTCCTTGAACGAGTTGATACAAAGAACAATATAGCAGACCCATTCACTAAGGCCATATCACAGCAGCTATATGATCGCCATCTTGATTGTATGGGACTGAAATACAAAGATGATTAGCTTTAGTGCAAGTGGGAGATTGAAAGAAGAGTGCTCTAAGAGCCAATCGCAAGTGTGTTGTGATGAAACTTTCTTTTGTAATTTTTCAACTCATGTAATGATATTTATTATTTGATAATAAAATGAGGCATTGATTCATCATTTTAACTGCATCTTATTATGTCTATGATTATGATGAATCTTAAAATTAGGATAATAGTTTTAGGAGACATGAATAGGTCATGCCAGTGAGATCTAAAATCTTAAAATTTTGATCTTAAATATTTTTGATCATAGGAGCATTGAGTCGGAGATCAATATTTTGGATAGACTGGCACATTCTTTGTATGCTCGATGGAGAGGATGGCTGATCTCATTAGCCACTTGTGTGGAATACTAATACAAGGATGTAGGTGCTCATTTAGATATTAGTTCACTGAATTGACTCGATGACAGGAAACATCTTATGGAAGCCTTATTTGCTTGTCAAAGATGGTTCTCTAAGTGAGAGTTGTACATATGATCCTTAGACCTGAGTCATCATGAAATCTTATGCATATGAACCTATATTTTGGTTCATACCCAGACATGGTATGAATATATGTACGGGATATTCTGGATATGGTAAAATATATATGAAGATTATGAGTTGGTCAACATTGAATCGATCACTCCTAGAAAGAGGAGATCGTATCCTGTGAATTCTCATCTCTAGATGACTCAGAAAAAGTCTTTTGGCCAAAAATAAAAAAAAGATTAGAAAGAGTTTCTAATGCTTCATTATCATAGTCATCATTGGTTAATCAAGAATCAAAATAAATATATATTTGAGTTTGACATAATTCCATACTCATAAATATATTCGGGATGCAGGGATGATCGAAAGATTAAATTATATGGTAACTTACCACTGAAGGATATATTTGATATTTTCATCAGATTTTACATCTTCTGGATAGTCATTGTTAGTGCAGAATTTCGTCGAAGTCAGAGTTGCTGGAGTCGAGATGACCGCGGCCACCATCGGGACCTGCAAGGAAAGTCTAAACTAGAGTTGGGGGTGCTCTGGCAAGATCCTTCGATGCTCAAGTCAGTACTCTGCTTCAACAAAAATGGAGTGCTCGAGTGAAAATTTTGGTAGAGTTTTGGGATAGAGTTTTTGAGCTTAGAGAAGAACGTATCTGAGGGTCTTTATTTATAGACGGAGAGCATAACTGATTGATAGTGACGTCTGCAACCGTCTGGTAGTGGGCCATTCAGAGTCGTGCAGAGTTTGTTACGGAGAGTAGTGGCATCGGGGGCCGTTCAAGGCCACATGGAGTTTGTTACGGAGAGTGGTGTCTGTTGTTGTGACTTGCTAGAGAGTGGAGCAGGGTAGCGGCCCTCGTTGTGGCTTGCCAGAGAGTGGTGGAGCCGTGTAGAATCAGTTGCAGAGAGTGGAGCAGGGTAGCGGCCCTCGTCGTGGCTTGCCAGAGAGTGGTGGAGCCGCATGGAATCCATTGCAGAGGGTGGAGCAGGGTAGAGGCCCTCATCGTGGCTTGCCAAAGAGTTCAGATCTGTCAGTTGAAGCTCGACTGGGATGTCTGATGGAGCGGAATGGCTCTCTGTCTCATCAATCTAGAAAAAGCTCGGATGTTTCTGAGGTCGCTGATGAGTCTACTGTTGTCAGAGGCCTTGGGCGCTGAGGCTACAAGGGAGAACCATCTACTGTAGAGACTCGGATGAAGACTTTCTATTGGCGAAGTCTGGTAGGAGTCCAATTGCTAGGGAAGTCTATTTGAAGATTATCCACCGGAGGAGTCCGATTTCATAAGGAATCTAACGGAAGGTCGGCCGGTGGTGGACTCCGGATGGCGCTGGGGAGGCTCATCTGCTGGAGGAGTCTGAGGGATCCGGAGGTGATTGGTTGTTGTAGAAATCCAGCTGCTGGAGCCTGTTCGTTGCAAAAGCTCGTCCGAAATCCATCCACTATGGAAGTTCGGACAGAGTCTGGTTCTTGCAGAAGCTCATCTGGAATCCATCCACTGTGGGAATTCGGATGGAGTCCGGTCCTTGCAGAAGCTCATCTAGAATCCATCCACTGTGGAAGTTCGAACGGAGTTCGATTCTTGCAGGAGCTCATCTGAAATCCATCTGCTGTGAAAGTTCGGACAGAGTCTGGTTCTTGCAGAAGCTTGTCCGGAATCCATCCGTTGTGAAAGTTCGGACGAAGTCCGGTTCTTGCAGGAGGCCGAAAGGAGGCCGCTTATTGTAGGAGCTCGATCGAAGATTGATTGTCGTGGGAGCTCGGAGCAACAACCTGGCCGGTGGATCCTGCCCCATGTTAGAAGCTCGTCTGGGATCCAGCTACGAAGAAGTTCGGCTGAGTCTACCTGTAATAGAAGTTCAAAAGAAATTTGTTTATAGTAGAGGCTCGAATGGAATTTTCTTACAGTAGATATCTGGGGTAGACAGCCCGCTGTAGAAATTCAGAGTAGACCGCTCGTAGTAGAAGTTTGGCTCTTGTGGGAGCTTGGTTGGGATCCGGAAGGGATTCAGAGAATAGTTGATTACTGTAGAAGGTCGACTGGTAGTGAGGCCCAAAGATCTTTTGGGGCAGCCCGATAGATGAATGCAGAAGTTCATTATCGAAAAAGTTTGGACGGTCGAGGGGGTTCGGAGAGATGCCACACACAAGGTCGGAAGCCGGAAGAACCCTGGAAGGGTCGGTCTTTCACAAACTTCGGCCGGGGGATATTTTATACCCAACACCAATCCCCCTACTTTTGAGTTCGAGTTCTGAATGAGGGAAGTCAGAGAAATTCTCACGACCAAAGTTTCTCCCCTCGATTTCTGCACTCAGTGGTTGCCAGATATTTTGATGTTTGGCACGCTGGTACTAGAGCCTTTTCGAAAAAGATTTCTTCTTTTTGGAATTTCCATCGAAGCGTGGCTCTAGGTACAGTGTAATAATGATTTTGTTAGCTACCAGCCATTTCCAACAGTCTGTCAAGGTGAGTGGGACATGCGGCGAGTGCAGGCCGGCCAGAGGAGATCCGCAATCATTATTGCATCGGATCTCGGGGTCTATTTAAACACGTTCTCCTCCTTCAGGGGTTTCACTTTGCCTGAGAGAATCCCTCAGTTCCCCTCCTCTTCCCCGAGAGCTCCAGCTTTCTCTAGCATCCTTCTCAGCCTTAGGCATCCTCCGAGTCGACTTCCATCGTCCTTGCCATCTTCCTGCACTCCTGGGGCCAATCTAGGTTAGTTTCAGAATTTCTTGTCATTTTTCTATCCTTTCTTCTTTGTATTCTGTTCATTTAGCTCCCTCAAGGGCTTGTTTGCTATTTTTCCCAATTTTTTTGAGATTTTGTGGCTTCCATTTGATCCAAAATATCTTCTGATATCTCCTCTTCTAGCAGTTCTAGGAGTCCGTCAGCCCCCGTTCCCCAAAGTCCTTGTACTGTAGATGAACCCATAGCTAGGATTGAACCTTGTCTGGCCTTTGCACCGGACACCATCCCCGGCTCCTTGACTCCGGATGAACTCTCACTGATAAGGATTCAGTATGGAGTTCCTTTAGAGTACGAGCTGGATCTTCCTGGGCCAACTGATCGGGCTAGAGCCCCTCCTTTCGGTCGCTTCTGTCTGTACTAGGAGGCCTTCCGTGCCAGACTTCGGCTTCCACTACCATCCTTTGTCATCACTCTCTTTCATTTTCTGAACATTTCTCTAGTTTTCATCGTGCCGAACTCCTTTAGGTTTTTGATAGGGTTTCTTTCTCTTTGTAGTTTAGCTGAAGTTCGGCCGACTCTTTCTTTGTTTAAGAATTTCTACACCTTCAAGCATCATCTCTCGGCAAAGGACTGGTGGTACTTCTCCCCTCAGTTCGGTAGAAATGGGTTGCTGAAAAGTGCCCCTTCTTCTATCCACAACTGGAAAGAGAGGTACTTCTATGTCCGATGCCTGACCTTGGAGCTAGGATTACCCCCTTGGGGCTCTCTAAGGGATTTCATCCACCGGGCTTCTTGCCTGGAAAGGGACAACCTCGAAGCCTCCAAAAAGCTCGAGGCCTATCGAGCCCCCCTCCTCCCCGAACTTCTGAAGGAACAACTTTTGTTCAACGTCGGCCTGAGTCCTCTTAACCCTATCAGTACCATTTTTTTTTTGCTTCTCCTCTCTCTTATTCCATCTCTGAGCCATGTTGATCTTCTTTTATCGCAGATATGGATGCAAGCGTGGCTCGGAGGTTAGCCCAGGGTCTCAAGACCCACAAGAGAAAAGATGCCTCGACTTCGGGGTCGGTGAAGAAAGCCAGGATAGAAGGGACAAGCTCGGTCGTGCCTTCTCCGGTGGCCGTCGCCGTCGAAGTCCCTTCCAACGTCGAACCCAAAGTCCCCCGAGCCCTTTCAAGGAGCCCCCCGACCGAGGATCCCGCTCCAGAGGCTCGTCCCGAGGGGGCACCCAGGGCCGAAGGGAGGAGGAGAAAGAAGACCCTGGCCTGGAGGAGCCGCAGTCGTAAGGTTGCCGTCGAGGGGGCTGGCGGCTCCGAGGAAGACCTTGAGGAAAACCCCTTCAACAACAGGAATTTAATAAAGAGGCTGATCGAAGGGTACATTCTGCCCGAGGTCATTGAGAGGATCATCCTTGCTGATCCCGAACTACGGGTCTAGGACTCTCTGGGATCTTTCCTCGAAGTAGGTTAACTCACCATTTTTCTCCTTTTTGCTTCTTTACTTGATTTATTCTTCAACCTTTATATTGACTCCCCGACCTTTCTTGCAGATTGGGCACCAGCTTGTCACCAATGTCGAGGCGGTGAAGATTGCCAAGAGAGAGGCAGCTCGGGCAGAGGAAGGTCACCTGGCTGGGGCCGTCCACCTCAAGGAGAAGATCGTCAAGGTCCTAAGTCTCCAGGAGGCATTGAAAAAGGAGGGACAAACCTCGTCCGATCTGAGGACCACCTTGGAGGAGAGAAAGAAGGCTAAGGTCAAAATCTCCAAACTGAAGATGCAGGCTTCCGAGTTGAAGGCATAGGTCTTCGAGCTGAAAGCGCAGATTCCATCCCTAATCTCGGAGGCAGGGGCCCGAGCAGTGGAGGAGTTTAAGGCCTCCCACGAGATGGAGGATCTAAAGGTCCAGTTCGGTCAGGATGCCTTCATCAAGGGTTTCGAACTCTGCCAAGAGAAGGTAGCGGGGAGGTTTTTCGAACTAGATCTCAACTTCCTGAACGAGGCGTCTGACGATGAAGCCAGACCATCCGAAGCTGTCGTCGGTCCTCCTCCAGCCAGGATCTCGTCGACTGCCGAGGCTGCCGCTGACGATCTTCTGGGGATGTCGAGCCCCTCTACTTCTGCCCCAGAGGTTCGAAACCTCTAGCTTTGTATTTTTTCTTTGTGATGATTTTTTTTTTCTTTTTCATTCTCTTGTACTTGAAAATTATTTAATCAATGAAATTAGATCCTTCGTTACAGAGGCCCCCCCCTCTTTTTTTTTTTATTCTTTTCCTTACTTTTCATCTTCTTGTACTAATCTGAGTCATGGCGCTCTTGTCTCCCAACGATAGTGTCCTGCCGAAGCTCTCCCCCTGCCACAGGGGATTCCTCTAAAGTCGATGATCTGAGACCTCAGAAGGGAAGTTCGTCAATTGATGAAGAAATCCAAGAAGCTAGAAGATGAACTTCACTGACTGAGGAAGAGCCATTCGAAAGTCACTACGGAGGCTGTTCGCCTTCAGAATCTCCACAAAAAGGGTCTCATGGAATTCACCCGGAAGAAGGCTGACTTCGTGACGGAGCTTGAGGAACTCCGAAAATGAGTCAGCGATCGATCTTGAGCTCAGGCTTCCAAGATCAGCTCCCTTGAAGTCAAGCTGGTGGCCACACGGGAGAAGATCGGCCAGTTGGAAGGGAGCTCATCCTGGGTCACAGTCCAAGCTGACCGCGACCGACACTGGTCGAAGAAGTTCTCTGACCTTCAAAAGTAGCTGCAGGATGCTGAGGCGAACTACAATACCTACCGAGTCGGCTGGAGCAGGCAAGTAGAGGACTACCGAAGGAAGCTCCAGACGGTGACTGACGAAGTTGCTCGCCTTCAGAGGTAGTTATCTGAGAGAGTCCAACTCACCTCTACACAAGGCTCCGACGTGCTCTGCTTCTTGAGAGGGACCATGGCAGAATTGTCTATGGCCCTTGGGCAGGAGGAGGTCGAATTGTAGCGGTTGAAGATTCAGCTGGTCCACGAGCAGCAGGCGGTCAAAGATGCCGAGGCGGAGTCCGAGGTCCTGAGGAAGAGGCTTTGGGAGTCGGAGGGTGAGAGCCGGTGGTTCCACCAGATGTATCAGGATATGCTACTGAGAAAGATGAAACTAGAGGAACAAATTGAAAACTTAAGGCAATCCCTAATAAGGACTGAAATCGAGAGCTCGAAGTCGGAAGAAGCTGGGCTTCCTTAGAGCTCCTTTCTTCTTCTCTTTTTTTTTTTGTTATCTCTCTTTTTGGCCTTCAAGGCTTTGTAATATATACTTCACTAATAAAATGAAAAGAAAATTTTCCATTACCTTGTCCATTTTGGTATTGAGTTATCGTTTATCGAACTTCTTTTGTCTTTCATCCTGTTCGACGTCGACGTTGTTCGAAGATTTCTGGTCGTCGCTATATTGATTCGCCCTTAGGGACTAGAGAATTTCGACAAGGGTTTTCTTCCTCATTGAGATGAGGTCCCTTGTGCCTTTGATGTAGTTCATTTTCACTTATCACTGGCGTAGTTCGTCGCTTTCTCTTTCCATCTTTCTTTTTCTTCTGTGTTCGAGTGAGGGTCTTCCCTCTGCTCTTGATGGGGTCGTGAGAGTGTAGAGGGGCCATTGAAGAGGCTTTCCTCCTTGTCCGGTCATGATCGATCAAGCCTTTATTTGTGTCAGGACAAGGTTCTCCTCTTGTTCCCGACAGTCAGTTTCAGCTCATGTTAGGATCAGGTTCTCCTTCTATTCCTAATAAGGTTGTGGGGGCACACAAGGGCCGCTGCAAGGGCCTCTCCCCCCATCCGATCTTTAAGTAACCGAGCCTTCGACTTTGTTCATATTAGGATAAGGTTCTTCTCCTGTTCCTAACAAGGCTGTGGGGGCACATAAGGGCCGTTGCAAGGGCCTCTCTCCCCATCCGATCTTTAAGAAATCGGGCCTTCGTCTTTGCTCATGTTAGGATGAGGTTCTCCTCCTGTTCCTAACAAGGCTGTGGGGGCACATAAGGACCGTTGCAAGGGCCTCTCCCCCCATCCGATCTTTAAGAAATCGGGCCTTCATCTTTGCTCATGTTAGGATGAGGTTCTCCTCCTGTTCCTAACAAGGCTGTGGGGGCACATAAGGGCCATTGTAAGGGCCTCTCCCTCCATCCGGTCTTTAAGAAATTGGGCCTTCGACTTTGCTCATATTAGGATGAGGTTCTCCTCCTATTCCTAACAAGGCTGTGGGGGTACATAAGGGCTGTTGCAAGGGCCTCTCCCTCCATCCGATCTTTAAGAAATCAGGCCTTCAACTTTGCTCATGTTAGGATGAGGTTCTCCTCCTGTTCCTAACAAGACTGTGGGGGCACATATGGACCGTTGCGAGGGCCTCTCCCCCCATCCGATCTTTAAGAAATCGGACCTTCATCTTTGCTCATGTTAGGATGAGGTTCTCCTCCTGTTCCTAACAAGCTTAGTTTCGATTGTATGAGGGAGTTACTCCCTATCATTGTAAACCCATGCTAAAAGAAAATATATGCGAATATGAAAGAAATTTTTATTTAGGGCAAAGTTGTTGGTAATACATTCGTAGATTTTTCGAATCCTATAGCCGCAAAAGGTCTGCTCCCCATCGGGGTCCTCCTGAGATGGAGTTGATAATCCCAATCAGAGGCCGATCTTCAGGTTGCTCCTCCCTCCTTGGCGACTCCGACTGCGGCAGGGCTCTAGGCCGATCTTTCCTTCCTTCGGATCGGCATCGAATGAATCTGTCAAGCCGACCTCATCTAATGAGCTCCTCAATCTCATCTCAGAGCTGAATACACTCCTTCGTGTCGTGGCCATGGTCACGATGATAGAGACAGAATTTGTTTGGGTTGCACTTCCTGGGGTGTGAGCGCATCCTTTCCGGCCTTGGCAGCTGCTCCCTTACCTCCATCAGTACTTGAGTTTTCAATGTGTTGAGAGGGACATAACTGTGGAATCTTCTGGGGGGAGAGCTCTGCCGAACTCTGTGGTCTAGGCTTCTCTGCTTACGATCTCGGGAAGGAGTCCGAACATGCCTGTGTCCGAGAGGAGTTCGAGAATGCGGCCGAGCTTCACTCGGCCCTTTTTCAACTGCGGGCTTGCTTGAGTCTCCCGCCTGTCGCTCCTTCGCGGTCTCCTCATCTTTCATCTTGAAGGCTTCTTCTGCTTGGGCATATCCTTCGACCCGAGCCAGCAAATCAGCAAAGTCTCTGGGATACTTTTTTTTCAGGAAAAATAAAAGATCATTCTTCTGAAGACCGCCCTTCAAGGCGGCCATCGCGATCGATTGGTCCAAGTTCCAGACCTCCAACGCGGCGACGTTGAAACGATTGACATAAGCTCGGATGGATTCCCCCTTCCTTTGCTTGATGTTGATGAGGGACTCCGAGCCTCTCCGGGGACGTCGGCTGCTAACAAAATGAGCCGCAAACTGGTGGCTCATCTGGTCAAAGGAGAAGATGGTACCCAACTTCAACGTCGAGTACAGTTCCTTGCTGTTCCCTTCAGAGTGGATGGGAAAGCTCGGCACAGGATGGCATCTGGCGCACCATGGAGCAGCATCATTGTCCGGAAGGCCTCCAGGTGGTCAACTGGATCCAAGATCCCGTCGTAGCTTTCGAATTGGGGGAGCTTGAAGTTTGGCGGGATCGATTCCTGCATGATCATTTGAGAGAAAGGAGGATCAGTACAGATGTCCTCACCATAAGTAGGGGGAGCATGGCGGAGCTCTTTGATCTGCCGATTCATCTCCTAGAGCCTTCGATCCTAGAGGTCCTCTCGACTGCGAGTCTCGAGGGTCTTCTGGTAGAGTGGAGGTAGGGATCCTCCGGGAGTGGAATCATGATCAGATCGGGGGCTCTCCACCCTCGGATTCCCTTTTCCAGGGAAGACAGGGCGACTGGCCCAAGTGGCCCACCCTACTACCGGATCTTGAAACTTCGGTGATGCTCTTTCCAACCGCACTGACACCTGCGGTTGTTGCTGCTGCTGCTGTATGGCCTGCACTGCTTCGGTGAGGCCTCTGACCTGCTGAACCAGCAGGTCAAACTGCTCCATACCGACCACCGTTGCCGGAGGAGGAGGAGGAGCCTGAAAAATTGGAGGTGAGATCAGAGCTTGAGATCTTGCCGCAGAGGTTGTGGATCGCCTGGTGGATGCCTTTCGGGGAGGCATCAGGTGAAGATCTAGTAGGGGAAGGAGAGGAGGACGTCGGAGAAGATGACTGGAGGCAATCCCGTTGAGCACTCCTTCAAGAACAAGGGTATTGTGAAGACACACTCCCTTCCTCTAGTGCCAATTCTGTTGGTGCAGAATTCCGTCGAAGCTAGAGTTGCTGGAGTCGAGATGACCGCGGCCGCCGTCGGGACTTACAAGGGAAGTCTAAATCGGAGTTGGGGGTACTCCGGCAAGATCCTCCGACGCTCAAGTCAGTACTCTACTTCAACAGAAATGGAGTGCTCGAGTGAGAATTTTGGCAGAGTTTTGGGATAGAGTTTTTGAGCTTAGAGAAGAACGTATCTGAGGGTCCTTATTTATAGATGGAGAGCGTAACTGATTGACAGTGACGTCTGCAACTGTCTGGTAGTGAGCCGTTCAGAGTCGCGCAGAGTTTGTTATGGAGAGTAGTGGCATCGGAGGCCATTCAAGGCCACGTGGAGTTTGTTACGGAGAGTGGTGTCCGTTGTCGTGACTTGTCAGAGAGTGGAGCAGGGTAGCGGCCCTCATTGTGGCTTGCCAGACAGTGGTGGAGCCGCATGAAATCCGTTGTAGAGAGTGGAGCAGGGTAGCGGCCCTCATCGTGGCTTGCCAGAGAGTGGTGGAGCCATGTGGAATCCATTACAGAGAGTGGAGCATGGTAGAGGCCCTCATCGTGGCTTGCCAGAGAGTTCAGATCTGTCAGCTGAAGCTCGACTGGGATGTCTGATGGAGCGAAATGGCTCTCTGTCTCGTCAATCTAGAAGAAGTTCGGATATTTTCGAGGTCGCTAATGAGTCTACTATTATCGGAGGCCTTGGGTGCTGAGGCTACAGGTGAGAACCATCTGCTGTAGAGACTCAGATGAAGACTTTCTATTGGCGAAGTCCGATAGGAGTCCAATTGCTAGGGAAGTCCATCTAAAGATTATCCATCGGAGGAGTCTGGTTTCATGAGGAATCTAGGAAGGTCGGTCGGTGGTGGACTCCAGATGGCGTTGGGGAGGCTCGTCTGCTGGAGGAGTCTAAGGGATCCGGAGGTGATCGGCCGTTGTAGAAATTCAGCTACTGGAGCCCATCCGTTGCAAAAGCTCATCCGGAATCCATCCGCTGTGGAAGTTCGGACGGAGTCCGATTCTTGCAGAAGCTCGTCTGGAATCCATCCACTGTGAGAGTTTGGACGGAGTCTGATCCTTGCAGAAGCTCATCCGAAATCCATCCGCTGTGGAAGTTCGGACAGAGTCCAATTCTTGCAGGAGCTCGTCCGAAATTCATCCACTGTGGAAGTTCGGACGGAGTCCGGTTCTTGCAAGAGCTCATCCGAAATCCATCCACTGTGGAAGTTCGGATGGAGTCCGATTCTTGCAGGAGGTCGAAAGGAGGCCACTTATTGTAGGAGCTCAGCCAAAGATCGATTGTCGTGGGAGCTCGGAGCAACGACCTGGCTGGTGGATCCTGCCCCATGGTAGAAGCTCGTTTGGGATCTGGCTACGAAGAAGTTCGATTGAAGTCTACCTGTAATAGAAGTTTGGAAGAAATTTATTTACAGTAGAGGCTTGAATGGAATTTGCGTACAGTAGATATCTGGGGTAGACAGCCCGCTGTAGGAATTCAGAGTAGACCGCTCATAGTAGAAGTTCGGCTCTCGCGGGAGCTCGGTTGGGATCCGAAAGGGATTCAGAGAACAGTTCATTACTGTAGAAGGTCGACTGGCAATGAGGTCTAGAGAGCTTTTGGGGTGGCCCAGTAGATGAATGTAGAAGTTCATTATCAAAAAAGTTTGGATGGTCGAGGGGGTTCGGAGAGACGCCACACACAAGGTCGGAAGCCGGAAGAACCCTGGAAGGGTCGGTCTTTCACAAACTTCGACCGGGGGGTATTTTATACCCAACAGTCATGATACGTTGCTAGATGACAATCTTGATTTATAGATTTGATTAAATTAAAGAGTTTAATTCAATCACCAATTAAAAAGGATTCTAATCGTTGAACTCAGGTTAGCTCGATTGAACCTAAATCGATTAGATTGAAATCTAATCAAATTCAATCAGATTGGAATCTAATCAAATTTGATCAACCTGCACCCAGATCTACTGCTGGCTAGCTATGAAACTCAATGGATTATACACATATAAAAATTAGCTAAGGATCCTTTTGATAAGGTTGATTGAAATTTTGGATCCAATTAGGATTCCCGGTAAGCATGCTAGCATGTGTGGAAATCCTAGCTCCTTGGGAGATCAATTTGATCTCATACCTTGCTAATTTGCCAACCCAATTTGGTGGACAATTGGGTGATGATGTGCCACCTAAAAGTAGCCCAAAATGGAGCACCACATCTCAAGTTAACTCCAAAAATGAAGAGTCCCTTTGGATAAGGACTCTTGGTGCAAAGAAAAGGGTCTTGTGCGCATGTTGGTATGAGTAGAAGGAAGAGTCCTTCTGGCTTGGGATTCAGATGCATGTGGTAGCCCACATCACCCTCCATCCTTTGTGTACATCTCAAAGCATGAGGTGGATTTTTTCTAAAAAATATGGGATGGAGAAAATATTGGAAAGGAGAAGGTCTCGTGCGTGTGTGGTGAAGCCTCGTGTTTTCTCGCATTTTTTAAGAGTCCTTCTATAGATCAAACATGATTAAAATAGAATGCCACCTATCAGATAATGTTTTACTTTTAATCATCTCTTTTATGGATATTTATTTAGAATTTTTTCAGATTTATCAGAAGGCCAAACGGATGCTAGAATCTTCCCTCATGTGCGCGCATGCGGTGATAAGGTATTCATGTGAAGAGATGTGAGGAACACATCCTTCCATAGGATTTTTAATTCCTTATTAGGTGTTATAGAATTAGAATTAAGTCTTCTATCCATATGAAAAATTGTGGATTTTTCTGATTTGAGAAGGGATGCGAAAACATCCCTTCTCTGGTCGCGCGCGTAGGAAGAATGCTGAACCGGCATATCATTGATAAGAGTCCTTCTGCTTGAAGGATATCCTATCTCTGATATTCAGATCAGATAGGCCTTTTGGGTGTGGTGTGTCCTTACCTTTGGGCATCCCTCTGACACCTATAAATAGGTGTGCGCATCGAGTGTTCAAAACAATCCATTCCGCTTTCCAATTTCTTCTTCGTTGCTCTCCTTTCTTTCTTATAACCTATCTTAGTTTTAGGACAAGGCTTTGGGATTTAAGACAAAGCCTAATCTAATCTAGACAAGGGTTGAGAAGGTCCTAAAGAAGGAGATTCAGAAGTCTAGAAGAGGTTCTAAAAGGATCAAGTCAGAATTTTGGAGAAACTTGATCGATACAAGATTAGTCGAGTTCTAAGGGATAGAACTCTTGAAGCAAGGTGAAGAAGAAGCACTGTCTTTGATCCAAATTTCGTGTGGATCATCATTGAAGGGCAGACACTTAGATGCCTCATGAAAATTATATTAACACTATAGGTATTCTTCTTATCCAAGCTTATATTAATTATACTTTGACTGTTATAGTCAAGGATTTTTAGGCATTAAGATTTTTGGTGCATCAGGTATTTTGAATGAAAATTTTAAACATCTAGCCCTTTCGCTGCATCACCGAAACCCAACAGTAGGTTTCGATAGCTACAGCAGTAATCCTTGCTCCATTGCCAACTCGAAGAGAGATCTTGCCTTCCCTCAGCCCTCTTACTTCTTCAAGACCCTGCATAGAAGTGCACAAAAAAGTACTTGAACCAGAATCAAGAGCCCAACTTGAAGAAGAGAAAATTTTTAGATTAGTTTCAATAACGAGCATATCAAATATACTTTCAGAAGTCCCATCCTTCTTTCTGCTCTTGACAGTCATCAGGTAGGTCGGATAGTTCCTTCTCAGTGGCCTTCGACGTTGCAATGAAAACACTTTTTCTTGTCGTCAGCCTTCTTCGAAACATGCTTCTTGGGCTTGGCCTCATTCTTTTGCTTCTTTGCAGGCTTCTTCTTCTTAAAAGGAGACTTTTTTTGGAGAAAGCCTACTCCACAGCCAAAACTATATCCCTTGAACTCTTTAAGATGCCCTCTGCTGTTACCAGCATGTTCAGTAACTCAGGTAAAGTGCTATCAATTTTATTCATAGAATAGTTCATGATGAACTACCCATATGAATCAGAAAGAGACTGGAGGATCAGATCTATCTGCAATTCCTTATCCATGTTCATATTGAGCTTTTGAAGCTCCTCGATGTCCTTGATCACTATCAAACAATGATCATTGACAGACCGTCCATCACGTATTTTTGCTCTGAAAAGTCTCTTGAGAGACCTTAAAGCGAGCTGTATGACTCTACTCACCGTACAACTCTTATAAGTGAGTTAGCATATCTCTGACAGTCCTTATATTTTCATGCTGTCACTAAAGATCATTGGACATGGATGCTAAAATGTAACACTTTGTCTTGTTATTTTCATCCATCCACTTCTTAAGTGTAGCTCATTGATTAAGGGATGGATGAGTAGGTAACATAGGCGCATCCTGATCAAGGACAAGGGTAAGCTTTTCGGAGCTGAGAATGATTCTCAAATTTTGGAGCTAGTCTTTATAGTTGGTATCGATCAATCTATTGGTATCAAAGATACGGACTAAAAGATTGGAACTGGCATGGTTATCTGTAAAGAGAATAGTTTTTAGTTAAATATTTATACTAATAAAATTATTTGTTCTAGGGACTTTTAAAAACAAACAAAGGCTCCCACTATTTTCTCGAATCTTCCATACTCCTCGGGTGGAGAAACAGAAATCTATACATGATCGATTTCAAGTGGGTACTGTGGTCCCATTAATTTATACACATCTTACTTAACAATTATTGATGAGTACAGATCAATGAGTGGACAACACTTTGTCCATTGCTTCACTAAGTAAGATGTAGTGTACTTAGTCTCTAAGTCCTATAGCCTCACCTATCGATTTTTGGCACATTTCTTAGTTAAGTTAGACCTATTGTTTACCAGTGGATGTAAAGCCATCATTGGGACCCTCACCTAATAGTTATTGGGTCCAACCCCATCTCTGTCTTGGGACATCAAATGTCAATAGAATGGTTGTACCTTCTGATGCAACCAAACCACTGTAACTAGTCGAGAACAATCAATGCCAAGAAGGCACCTGCATCTCTACTATGATAGAAGACCTCTAGACTTAATATTTAGTGAAGAGATTTAGGTTTAGATCTCTTCTAAATCAACAAATTTGACATCTGACTGATCAAATTTAGGTCAGCACATTAATATGTCTAACCAGTCTAGTCAGCATGGGTGAACTCAAGTCAACAAGTAACCTAACATAAAACTGAATCTCTTAAGATGGTCAGATAAGTTAAGATGAGTAGGGATTCCCCTATTTCTTTTCTTAGACACCAATCAAAATTAGTCAGATCAGACAATGGAACTAATTAAAGAACCACCATGTAAATACTTACCTTAGACACCAAATTGATCGATTAGAATTGATCAGGTTAATCTATTGAAATAGACCCAAACCACTGAGCCAAATTTGGTCTTGAATTAATCAACTTACATCAAAATATGAATCAATATGACCAACTACAACAAAATTCAACTTTGAGCTTCTTTGACCTAATCCTAATCAACTATTGATTAGGTTCAATCAACTGCTCAAAATCGACAATGGATTCAATCCTGATCTAATCAATTTGACCCTAATTATAGTTTGATCACTAGACCTAATTTGCTCAATCCATACCCACATGTAATAATATAATTTTAGATTCAAAAATAATTTTTTAGATTATATTTTATTACGCATATTAGTGGCTTATAATCTTAAAACTGTTTTAGATCTAAACCTAATATCATATATCATACATATGTAGTTTCAGATCTACACTAAAATATGTATCTTATATACATCAAATTTTAGATCTAAAACTAAAATTACACATATCAAATACATATATAATCAAATATAAATAATGATTAAAATATTTTAAAAATATTTTTCAAGAAATCGATGTTGGAAAATATGTCCCAAAGTCAATCGTCAGTCTGTTGATGGTTATGCTATTTGATGTAATTGTATATAAATTAATTAATAAAATATTTATTTAATATTTTTTATCATAAGCTTGTACATCTTCTATATCGAACTTCTGTGTTATGATGAAAATCTTTAAGACTATTTCAAATCGATATAAGAGGATTTATCGTTTAGTCCTTAAATGAGTTCGTGATCAAATGATATGCTATTACTAGGACCATAGACATATCAAGTATAGGTCGTTGTATGCCATATAGGTTGGTTGTCCTCTTAACCAAGGAGCATGGAGACGCTGGTATGGCATGTAGGTGAAATGTAAGAGTATATTTCACTGAACGTGACCAACTTCGGAGTACGCTATTATCAAGAGTCACTCCGAAGGGATACGGATATAAGTGTCCCTCTGATCTGAGATCACTACGGTGACTTGTAAGTAACTCGCTATGTTTTATGCCGGACTACTTAAATTTTTAATTCAGGATTGAAAGATTTCAGGGCACAGTCAAGTACTTGTGAAGTCGGTGCGTGAGTCAAGATAGAATTGACCACTCCAAGAGATTGGAGAGAATGCTTTATGTTTCAATTTAGTAAGACCTTGGTCAGGACAATCCTTGTGATGAGTCACAGAATTTATCAGGTTGAGACACATAATAGATGTACTATTAAGAGTTGACAGTTTAAACTCTAAGTCATCCTAGCATCAAAGGTCAAATGGATGAATTATACGGTAACTATATCCAAATAGGTTCTTGAGTATTGTTTTGCATACATTTGGTATATTCGGACATCAGATACCATTGCTAGATGGTTACTCTAATTGGTATAGAAATTAATTTCTATGCTACCAGCTTAGATTTGATCCTATGGGGTGACATACATTAGAAGTTTCTCTCTGATCATATGGCTAACTTGAAGAGTCTCAGTGGACGGAGACTTTACTGAAGAGTCCCATTGGATGGGGACTCTAGAGAAGAGTCCCACTAGACTTGGACTCTATTATTAATGAAAAATTAATTAGTAATTAGATCACTAATTAGTTCAATTTGATTGAATATTAAAGTTTGAATCAAGTTTGATTGAATTGGATTCAATTAGGTCAAGTCTGATTAGGTTATGAGATGACCTAATCAGTAAAGAAGAAATGATCCTGATTTGATCAGATCTATGGATCAATTAATTTATTAATTTGATCAAATTTTATTAAAGTTGTAGGAGTCTAATTAGATTAGATTTATCATATTTTATTTAGGTCTAATTAGATTGGGTTTGAAAGAAATCTAATTGGTTAAACCTTAGAGTCCCAAATGAATAGGACTCTCTCCCTTGCGCCACCTAAATTATCTTACATCTTTTCTCACCATAAAAAATTAGTTTGTACATAAGAAAATTAGAAAATAACTCTTCTTTTATCACTCATTAAGGATAGGATTTGGTTGGTTTTGATTTGAATTCAAAATGGTTTGAATTTTAACTTGAAACCTTATCCCTTTCCTCCCACACGTCGGCTTCTTCTGAAGGTGCCCATTGTGTGTGAGAAAAGAAAATCTTTCCAATTGATTTTTGTATCCAATTTTTTTTGATAAGTCCCTCTTTTAAGTTAGATATGGGGAAAAAAAGTTGAAGTCAAATTAAAATTTAAAATAATTTAAATTGCAACAAAATCTAGCGCTTATCCTATCTTATCTGGTTTGTGCGACAACCATAAAAAGACCATAATTTTGTGTGCCAAACTAAGAGAGCTTTTCACCGTAAGATACCATAGAGAAAAAGGGTCAAAAATACTTCTTTGAGGTATGAGGTTTGGGTGGGTTTCCCTCTTCTTTGGCATGAACAAAAGAGGAGACCGATCTCCTCTCGGGTGAGCGACCTAGAACTATTCTAAGATTTTAGGTGAGAGAAAAACCAAAGAGAAGAGAGTTTTTATCAGATTTTTTTCATCATCTAGCATTCTTTCTGATCCATCTTCGATATCAAAAAGATTCGAGGTGATCAAAAAAAGAGATCAAATCAGATCTGCCATCAGAAGCCTACTGTGCGAGCTAGCACTCCCATAGAGAGCTGATCGATCTGAGGACTTCATGTGGACCATCTGTAGAGGTCGGATGCTTGTGCAGCTATGAGTGATCAGAAAAAAATTTTAGACTATATTCTACCCATGCTCAGGTATTGGGTTTGGAATCCTAAAAGTGGTAGATTAGATCTATCACTAATTGCTGTTCTTGTTCAAATGCTTATAATATTAGATTCAGATTTTTATGCATATAAATTTATATTATAAATCTATTTATAGAAGTTTTAAGATCAAATCTTATACATATATTTATAGATTAAATAGTTTAATCTAATATTCTTTCACTAAAAATTTTGAAATGCATGCATGAAACTCCTATGTGATCCAACATGGTATTTGAGCCAAGTTGCTTATAACATGAATTTATTCTCATACATAATCTAATTTTAATTATTTAAATTAGATCTAAATAATTAATTTAGTATCTGAATAATGTAATAATCTGATTGGATAGATCCTCATAGCCGTTCGATCATAGGAGAAATCAGGATATCATAACTCTATTTGTCCATTCGATGGGATCTCCTATGGCATGTAGGGATGCTGTGTGATTTTTTTCATGATGATGAACAATAAAAAAAATTTAAAATTTTATTTTAGATCTAAAATAATATATATTAGATCTAAAATTAGTATTTTGATCATTAGATGATTGATTGTGAAAATATTTTATAAAATTAAAAATTATTTTCAAACACTGAATCCAAATCCATATCAGTCCAAAACTTAATTGAGAATTAAGTGATCTAGATTTGAGAATCAAAGATCTAAGGTATTAATTTCATAATTCATGGGTTAATGGGTTAGCTCAAGTCAAGTCTATTTAACTAGGTTAGACCTAGGGTTAGAAATCATTGATAATGGATCATGTTAGTAATTGATCAAATCTAATTAAAAGTTAATTCTGATTCGGTTAATTTCTTCTCTTGATCAATTTTAATAGTTATAGTTGGTCAAATCCATATCTTTGATTAGACCAATATAGACTTTGATCATGGCCCCGTGGGTGAATCCAAGTCTATAAGTTGATCAAATTGAAAATGACTAACCAGTTGGTGTCTAAGGTAAGTATGGCAACTTTGATTGATGGTCATTAGTTGGGAGCTATTCGCATAGATTGAATTTATATCGAGTTAATGATATATCCCTCCCACCAATCTCACTTACCTGGCCAACATGGTGAATCATGTTTTGATTAGATCACTTAATGATTGGGGTTGACCCATGCTAACTAGAAAATCAGTATGACTGATTTAGGTATCCCTAGTTCAACTTGTCTTAAGTCCTCTTTATGACTTGGTAAAGTTAGTGGGAGGATTCATGACTGGTTGGTAGACTAGCTTATGCCTGATCTTCTTTAATCTGACTTGATGAAGTCAGTGGGAGGATTAAGATTAACTAGTCAAGTTTCTTCTCATCTCTTAATTCAATCAATTAAATCTTTTAAAATTATTAGGTTCCTAAAATAAAATAGTTATGGTGATAACTAGGTCATAGCCTCCCATTAAGTTGGATAATAATGAGTCCAATAGTTTAGATGATCATTGAAGGCACCACATGCCTGGTACTCATCTGACTGTCGGAATTATCATTCATAATATATGGATTTAGTTGTCTTTCTGATGATGGTAAGGTTGGCCGAGCCACACTCGGGCCTGATTACTCGTTTGTCAGATGCACTAAATTCTGGCATGTTAATGGTTGGACCTAATCAAAACTTTCAGTGGAGGTGCCACATGCCTGCTGAAGAGGTGTCTGAGATAAAATTAAATACTAAAAATTATTTGATAAAATAATTGGTTAAGAACTTATCCACAGGTGCACAAGGATTGGCCAAACCACACTTGGACCCATGTGCAGTCCATACGGATTCTAATGCCCACTAAGAAATTAATATAATTCTTCGAATTGAAGGTAGAGGCTATCAATTTGAATAAAAAAGTGAGAGAACCTTTAGATTAAAAATCATATCTTTAGGCTTAATCAATTCATATACTAATAAGGTTTTGATTTTTTTTTTTGCAATTATGGCCACCACCTTGTCGCTCCGATCACTATTAGATAGTGATAAATTGATGGGATCAAATTTCAATAGCTGGTATCGAAAGCTTAAAATAGTCTTGGAGCACAAACAGATCTTATATGTATTGACAGATCTGGCACCCGAGGAGCTAGCTCCGAATGTACGTAGCATGATCAGAGACACTTATCAGAAGTGGCTCAATGATCGAACTATGGTTCGTTGCATTATATTGGTAGTAATGAATGATGGCTCAACCATTGTTTTGAGAATGCTCAGCCACAGGATATATTATAAATGTTGAATGAGTCTTTTGGCACACCTGATGATGTTCAAAGGCACAAAACTAGTTGTGCCATCTTCAACGCTCGAATGAGGGAAGGAGCGTCAGTCACCGATCATGTACTGTACATGATCGAAATGATTGAGCGTTTAAGCAAGCTTGGCTTTCTCCTGCATGAGCAGTTGAGGAAAGATGCCATTCTGAACTCTCTACCCAAATCCTACCTCCCTTTTCTTACTTATTTTTGAATGATAAAGCCTACAGTCAATTACCACGGTTTGCTGGGATTGCTGCAAAACTTTAAGAAGGATCACCAGCTCCAAAAGAAGTCGGTGAATGTAATGGGAGGATTTTCTTCTGGATGTCGACCCTTTAAGAAAGAAAATAAGAATAAGAAGAACAAGAAAAGGATGCAAAGTACTGAGGCACCCAAATCCAATCGATCAAGAAATCCAAGTTCGATCAGAGTCAGGTGGAATGCTTCTATTGTAAGAAGAAGGGGCACTGAAAGAGAAATTATCCTCAGTACATTGCCTCCTTGGATCCAAACAGGTCGAGAAAGAAGCAAGTTATTGCTGCACAAGATAATTATATGATAACACCTTATAATTTTTCAATTTGTGATTCTACTACCTAGGTATTAGATACCGAAAGCCCTTTTCATATTTGTAATTCATTGCTTGGTTTGTAGGTCAGTAGGAGATTTGAAGAAGGTGAAAAATTTCTCAATGTTGGAGATGGAAGACCAGTTCCAGTTTTAGTGTTAGAAATTATTAATCTTGTATTCAAGTGAAATATAATTATTCTTAGTGAATGTCACTTTTGTCCTTCTTTTTTATTGAACATTATTTTTGTAGGCCTTTTGACCATGAACGGTTAGAAAATTTCAATAAAAAAAAAATAATTTTAATATCATTATGAATGATGTTAATGTAATGAATGGATAGCTGAATAATAATATTTACAAATTGTCATAACTTGTTAGTGTAATGTACACATCTAACAAACATCCTAGAATTAGTGATGTCTCCGATATCTATCTTTGGCACTGTAGGTTAGGTCATGTTAACAAGAACAGAATAAATAGATGGACACAAGAGAGAATCCTCGAATTCAATGATTGTGAATCACTTCTAACCTGTGAGTCCTATCTTCTTGGAAAATTGACCAAGTCACCTTTTATTAGAAAAGGTGAGCGAGCTAGTAAAGTTCTAAGTCTCATACATATTGATGTATATGGACCGATGAACACCAGTGCCAGAGGTGGATATTATTATTTCATTACTTTTGCATACGACCTATCAAGATATGGGCATGTCTACTTAATGATGCATAAGTTAGAATCATTTGAAATATTCAAATGATTTCATAATGAAGTAGAAAAGCAAACTGAGAAGAGTATTAAAACTCTTCGATCTAATCGAGGAGGAGAATACCTCTCCAGTGAGTTTCTGACATATTTAGAAGAGAATAGGATTTTCTCACAATGGATCTCTCCTAGAACACCACAGCATAATGGTGTATCGAAAAGGAGGAATCGAACCCTATTAGACATAGTTCGATCCATGATGGACTTTGTAAGTTTGCCGATCTCTTTTTGAAGATGTGCACTCGAGTCAGCTTGTTATATTTTAAATAAAATTTGGAGTAAGTCTATAAATAAAATATCACATAAGATATAGACCAGGCGTAAGCCAACACTCTCTCACCTTAGGGTTTGGGGATGTCCGGCTTATATCAAATGTCTGAAAATTGACAAGCTTGGATCTAGGTCTGACAAGTGTCTATTTGTAGGGTACCCAAAAGTGACCAAGGGGTATCACTTCTATCTTGTTGACGAACAGAAGGTGTTCGTCAGTAATAAGACAGTCTTTCTAGAAAAAGAGTTTCTTGAAGAAAGAACTAATACCTCAAAGATTGAACTTGATGAAGTTCGATCGATAGAAAAACCAACATAATCTAGTAAACCATTGAGTTGGACTTGATTAGATCAAATCCAGAACATGTTGTAGAAACATCTTTAAAGAGATCTGATAGAGTATCGCATCAACCGGATAGATACTATGATTTCTTGGTCTAAAATGGTGATCCAGTTAAACTCGATGAGAATAATGAGGATTCGATCACCTATATGGATGCAATATAGAGGTCTGACTCCGATAAGTGGCTGGAAGCCATGAAATTTGAAATGGAGTTCATGAAAGTCAATAATGTATGGACATTGGTTGACCCACCTGAAGGGATAAAACTCATAGGGTGTAAGTGGGTCTTCAAAAGGAAGAGGGGCACAGACGAAAAGGTGGAGACCTATAAAATCCATCTGATTGCCAAGGGTTACCATCAGCATTATGGTATTAACTATGATGAGATATTTTCTCCTATGGCAATGCTGAAGTCCATTCGGATCATGCTTGCAATAGCAGCACATCTAGACTATGAAATCTGGCAAATAGATGTGAAAATAATCTTCCTAAATGGAGAGCTAGAAGAAAAGGTGTATATGATACAACCTAAAAGTTTCATATCTACAGATGAGTCAAAGGTGTGCAAGCTTCAGAGATCCATTTACGGACTTAAGCAGTTATCTCGGAGTTGGAACATGTGTTTTGATAAAGTGATCAGAATATATGGCTTCATTAAGAATGAAGAGAAATCCTGCATATACAAGTGGGTTACTAACTCGGTAATAGTATTTCTTATTTTGTATGTGGATGATATTCTTTTAATCGAAAATGACATCTCTGCATTATAAGGAATAAAAGTTTGGTTATCATCTCAGTTCTCCATGAAAGACTTGGGAGAAGCATCCTTCATCCTTGGGATAAAAATTAATAGAGATAGATCTAAAAGATTGCTTGGATTATCCCAGTCGACATACATTGATACTGTGCTGAAAAGGTTCAACATAAAAAATTTCAAGAATGACTATCTTTCGATAGGCCAAAAAATTTTTCTCTCGAAGAGTAATTGTCCGACAACTCCTCAAGAGAGAAAGTGTATAAGTAGAATTCTATATGCTTCAATAGTGGGATCTATTATGTATGCCATGACATGTATGCGATCAGACATGGCATACTCACTAGGGATAGTGAGTAGATACTAGTCCGATCCAGGTGAGTGTTATATGTGTCCCCTAGATGCCAGATCGGCTGACACATTCCTATATAGATCTAAGGGCAAATTTATAATTTTGACTATAAATGAATAAAAGGATTATTCTTCTATTACATTGTGTACATTGTGTCTGTGATACATCCTTTGAGTTAGTAGGAATGTTAATTCATATTTTTAAGAGTTGAAAATTTAAGACATGAATTTACATAACTAACTCATAAACAGCTCCTGACCATAGGATCATCACAAGGATGGTGATCGATCCGAAAGGTTGGTATACGATCGCTTCCTTAGGATAGATGTGTCTTGAGTCTATGGTGTAGAGATACTGGAGCGAGAGTATAGGTATTCACTGAGAACGAGAGTACTGAGCGTGACCATATCGAGCAGTCATAAGGAAGTCTACCTTCTCATCGATGACTAGCTCGATGCTGCAGTTGTGTGTCTAGTTCTTTGACCTAAGGTGCATCGATAGTTCACCTTGAGTGTGTTATAGTTTGACTACACCATAACTCAATCTCCTAGCCATTTGGAATCCTGAGGTGTATGTTGGCTGTAGCATATTCATTGTAGGAACTAGGTCGCACCAAGATGGGATCTATCAACCTCGGTAGATGAGAGGAGTAGTCCTATGATAATTGAAAGATTGAGTCCTTAAGCCCATGGCCATGGCAGAGTAAAAAAAAATGGAAAAGAGTTTTCCATTAATGGTTCACATCGGACTCAGATCGATCGATTGATTCATATGACTGATGTTGGGTTTGACGAGTTCACCTTAACCCTAATTCAGTCGGGACTCATGATAGAGGAACTCAATCACACAGGTAGCTGCACCAAGAGGTTCATCTTCAGTTTTGATGGATTGCAACCACATACTGCTAGGTGTCACTAGTAGATTTTGGGAGCAATTAGAATGATATTGACGATCGATCATTCTAATTGTCTGAATCAGAAGAGTTCTGGTCTATTGAAAGGAGTTTTGATGATGTCGATGATGAGATCATGACATGTCTCATTACCATACAGAATTAAATCTAACTGGGTCACACAAACAAGGGTTAGGATTTGGATGTCATCAATTGGGCTAACCCAATCGATTTGGATTAGATCCAATTAGGTTCAAAGAAATCGTGCTAGCACACGATTGAGCCTAACTTTCTCCTCGTGTAATCTTTTCTATCTCTACTGAGCCAAATATGATTTGACTCATCCAGAGAACCTTGAGAAGATTCTCTCAGTCTAAATGAAGCTTGTCTAGCTCAGAAAAGGCTTGTCTTAATTTATGAGATGAATTTAAGACAACACCTGCTAATTCCTAGCACCTGCCAATTTCATTTTAGGACATCTGTCAAAAGTTGACATATGGGTCTTAAACTGAAGAGGACTCATTGGAAAATTTTTGTGGAGTGTCCACAAGCCAAGCCACATCAAATTGGGCACCATAATCAGATTATGGTGTGAGCCCAATTGGATTAAAGTGGGCGCCCCAAGTGGATAAGGATTGGAGAGTCTTGATCAATTTAAACTCTTGGGCACCACCTCTATTTGTGCTTATCCAATGTTGGTGCCATCTTTTGGAGATAAGATGGGGTTCTTATCTGATATTATCAGATAATATCACTCCATCAATCAAAACTTTTCCAAAATTTATTGAAATTTTTTGATTGGTTGAATGATGTGGCATTGTGCAGCATACAGGGTCTATATAAACCCTGCTATGCCTAGGGTTTCGAGGTAGAAGTTGTTTTATGCACAAAATTCAATAGCTGCCACCCCCTCCTCTTTTCTCTATATCCTCCATGCTCTCCTTCCTCCTCTCTTCATGTCCAAAGAGTTGGACATCTATCTGGCAAAGATCCAAGGCGTGGTGATGCCTGGAATAGAAGGCTGCAGGACTTCTTCGACAGGCTGCTACTCCAACTTCAGGAAGACTTTTGAAAATCTTTCTAATCAGATTTATATCTAATTTTTGGAGCATATATTTGTGAAGAGAAGATGTTCTAAGTCCTATCTAAGTAGATATTGGTAGAGGCCAGGTGCTTGTGTGGCTATATCAGAACCTCGGGCAGTGCAGAGATCATCTACAGGGTAATCAGATTACCCTTGAGGTATTACTTATTTTCTCATCCCTTTTAGATTTATTTTAGACTTAATATCCAATATGAAGATTATATCTAGAGACTTAGATCTGAAATATATGTAGAATATTTTTTTTAAATTATTTCACCCCAGATTTGATGAAATCTGGAAGATCCTACGAGGAAAAGTGATTTTCCTCCTTCAACTGGAATCAGAGCCAAGTTGTTGGCTCTATTTCTGATCTAATTTAGATCTAATTTTAATTTTTATTTATCTAATATTAAAGATTTTAGATATCATATCAGATGTGATAGAATCTAAAATCAAAATATTTAAATTTAAATCTAAGAAGATCTAACATGCATGAGATGCATGACTAGACTAGGATTAGTTGAATCCATGAATAGTCTTAAATTTTATATTTTAATGAGATTAAAATATGAATTAAATCTAATTTATTCTCTATTTTTTTTGATATTATAATTATTATAATCAGATTAAAAAATAAAAAATAAAATTTTAATTATTTCATAAAATTGATCTGTTGTATGCCTAGTCTAGTTGTAGAATTATTCTAGTAACTTGTCTAGAATAGTTTTTATTTTGAATAGTTCAATTTAAATTCTATTTTTTAGATATTACATGTGATGTATCAGATCTGAAAGCATATTAATTAGATCAATTTTTGATACATGAGATGTATGCAAAGCATGTATTAGTTAGATCTTAAATTGTATATGAGATATGTAAATTTAGATCTAACTAGTTTTGTAGTTAAATTTATATTTTTGATTAAGATGTTTTTTATGGCCGTCCGGTCATAAGAACAAAGTAGGATTTTAAGACCCTCTCTTCCCATTCAATAGGGTGTTCATATGACGTGTAGGGGTGCCGCGCTTTCATCCTTAATTAGAAATCAAAGCTTACTTTTCTACAAAATCCTAGATCCTGAAACCCTAGGATTTATTTTACATGTTTTGTTTATGAACCCAAACTTAATTAATGAATTAAGCTTATGAAATTAAGTTAGATCTAAAATTGAGAATTTTAGATCTAAGATACTTTCATAAAATTGGGTTCGAGATTGGGTAGCTCAATTAGGTCTAGCGGTTGATCAAACCGAATCAAGAGTTGGTTAGGTGGGATCATGAAAGCTAATAATTGACCAGCCTAATGGGATTAAGTCTGGGTCAAGGTCGAATCACATTTAGATGTAACCCGATCAAGTTAAGACCTAATTTGGCTCAGAGGTTAGAGTCTGGATTGTAGGCTAACCTAATTAGTTCTGGTTCGACAATTTGGTGTCTAAGGTAAGTTGGACAGATGCGACCGACTGGTTTTTAATTAGGAGCTACTCGACTCGAATGCATTCTTGTCGAGTTAATGGCATATCCCACCCACCGGTCTCACTTACCTGGCCATATGTGTCGACTCAGTTCTGATTAGAGGTGGCTAACAATTCGAGCTAACCCATGCCACTAGGTTAGTCATAATTGTTATGACTATGTCAAGTTTAATGAGATCTAAATTAAATCTCTCTAAAAAAATATTAAGTCTAGATCTTCCACCATTGTGGATGTGCGGGCCCTTTCTGGGGTTGATTGTTCTCGACTGGTTACAGTGGCTCAGTTGCACTAGGAAGATGCAACCATATCCATTAGGCATTGGATGCTACGAATTAGAGGATGGGTTGGGCTCAATATTCTGGATACGGTGAGGGACCCAATCAGGAATCTAGTTCATGCAAATGGTGGGTCTGACTTAACTAAGGATTGGAACAATATCCCAGACACGGTGAGCTTCATGAATTAGAGACCAAGCTTTGGGTGCACCATGATTAGAGAATCACTGGATATGAGTTGTCCACTCATTGGTTGACCCATCACCAATAACTGTTAGGTGAGGTGGTGAGCCAGTCGGTGAGACTGCACCACCCACAAAAAATCACTGATCACGGAGATTTTCATATCTCTACCAAGGAAATGTAGGGATCTGAGAAAATAGTGAGAGCCTAATTTATTTAAAAATGAAACCTCTAAACAAATTGGTTCAGTTTGATTACAAAATCTAACTAGAAACTTTTGACTCTCTACAGGAAACATGTCTGCCTCAAACCCCCTGACCAAAATTCTAGACACCCACAGACTGATTGAACCTAATTTTAAGGACTGGTTGAGGAACTACAGAATTATTCTGAGTTTTGAAAAATTGACTCATGTCTTGGACCAGGACCCACCTACCAACCAGCACGTCCGACTGCTGAACAGAGAGCGTCTCTGGAAAAGTGGACGGATGATGATAACAAAGCAAGGTACTACATGTTGGGTGCAATTTCTGATGACTTGCAGTGCCAACATGAGAACATTTTGACTACCCGCCAAATATTGGCTCACCTGCAAGAATTGTTTGGTGAACAGAGTCGTGCATGAAGCGAAATTCAGTGCAGGGGTAAAATGGTAATTTTAAAACTTTTACAAAATTATGATTTTACAATGAAAAATATTAATTAATCTAATTAATTAATATGTGTTTACCCTACACTAGGATCTAAATATGATATACAGCATGCATGCATTTAAATTTGAAATTAGAATTTGAACAGTAAACACTTTACTGCAATGTGTTAAGAACACAATACCTTTATGCGGATAGTCGATCTTCGCAATCTGATCACTGTCGGAAGGCTCTGATCATCACAATGCAGCCACACAGGGTGTCTAGCCTTTGCGGATCGTCCACACGAGGCTCCCGATCTGATCGACTCCTCACGAGTGCTAGCTTGTTGTAGAGCCCTTTTGATGGCTGATGCTGATCGAACTCCTTCGATCGATATCTATTGATTCTTTGGATTCTTTGGATCATCAAAAAATATGTTTGAGAGGATGTTGAAGATCTTCCTAAAATTTGGTGGGCTCACGACACTCGTAGCTCACCTTCTCACTTCCTGAACCCCAGGCTAAAACCATAGGGTACACTAAGAAAAACTCTGCGCCCTTTTTTCTTTCTTTTCTTACTTTTTCTTTTGGAAGGTTTTGGACCTTCATATCATGCACAAGGCTTCCCCATGCCCCACTTTCTTTCTCAAAATTTTTCCACGCACGCCCCATCCTTCTCCTCCTTTTAAAACAACGTCGAACGTGTCTTATCTGCGTGAGAGGATAAAGATAAGTGGTTGCACATTTGAATTCAAATCGAGTTTGAATTCAAATGCAAACCAACTCATCCCTGTCCACTTATGGCATGAGAAGAGAAAGGTGTGGACTCTTTGTGCATGAAAAGGCTTCACGAGAAACCTTTTCTCGTGTAAGTTATGTGGCGCACAAGATGGATAAGCATGAAGGCACAAGAGATAAGTTATCCATTCAAATTCAAACACACTTTGAATTTGAATGGTTAACTAATCAGCTTTATCCATCCATATGGCACACAAATGTGGGCGTGGGGAGGGCTTTGCATGAGAAAAAATTCATGAGAAATTCCTTCTCGTGAATTCAAATGGGTGCAGTGGATGTGAGGTGGCGCAGGGAGTTTGGGTCTAGGTGGTTTCATTATTTAAACCAACCTAATTGAACCAAATAAGTTAGGCCCAATTAGACTAATTTAAATCTAACTTAATTAGGCTTAATTAGGCTCAATAAAATCCTAATCAAATAAGAAATTGACTAAGCCCAACCCCTGATCAAATCAGGGACCAAACCATCTCGACGATTAGGTCAACTCTTTACCTAATCGGGTCAAACCCAACTGAATCCAATTCAATTGAACTTGATCCAAAAATAATTACTCAATAAAATTGAGTTAATTAGTGATCAAATTACTAATTAAATCTCTCATAAATATTGAGTCTAAATCTGATGGACAATCGGGCATCAGAATTCATCGATATGAAATTCTGATCGAAAAGTCCCAAACCAGTGGGACTCTTGACCCCGGTACCCAAAATGTGTGGGACTCATGATCAGAGAATCCTAATTCTCGATCATAGAGTCTCAGACATGTAGGACTCATAGTCTATGAATATTAGGACTCTTCATCAGCCATCAGATCAGATAGGAACCTCTAATGTGTGTGACCCCACAGGTTCGAACCTAAGTCGGTAGCACAGGAACCAATTCCTGTACTAATTGAAGTGACCATCTAGCAATAGTACCGGACATCCGGATAGGTTGAATAGTCACAATCACAACACTCAAAATCTATGTGAATATGGTTACTGTATAATTCATCCCTTTTGACCCCTGTGTTTAGGATGACTCAGGGTTAAACTGTCAACCCTGATTAGATCATCCGGGTCGTGCTCAACTGAAACAGTCCTGTGACTCCTCATTAGGACTACCCTGGCCAAGGTTTTGCTAAATTGAAACATGATTGTACACAACTCCAGAACTGAAGTGGTCAATCCCATCTTGACACATGCACCGACAAGTCAAGTACTTGACTATACCCAGCATCCTTCCATCACTGAATTAGAAATTCAGGTAGTCCAGTGCCTAAGTGCAGTGAGTTGCTTGCAAGTCACTGTGGCGGTCTCAGGTTGGAGGGATAGTTATACCCATATCCCATCAGAGCAAATCTTGTAGCAGAAAAAGCTCCAGAGTCGGTCACGTCCAGTGCAGATGTACCCTTACATCTCACCTGTATGCCATACCAGTGTCTCCACACTCCTTGGTTAAAAGGACAACCAACCCATATGGCATACAATGACCTATGCTTGATAAATGTTGTTGTCCTTGGTAACAACGTATCATTTGGTCGCGAACATGTTTAAGGACTAAACGACAAATCTTCCTTTGACGAGTCTAAATAGTCCTAAGGACTTCACCACAACATAGGAGTTTATTAGAAGATGACAATTTGTGATGAAAAATACTAAAATAACTTTTATTTATTTATGATTTATGTACTAATACAATAAAGAGCACAACCGTCAACAGACTGACGATTGACTTTGGGACACTATTTTCTACAATCTTCCACTTGACCTAAAGCCAATCGGTGCAGTATCTAATACCCATCTTCGACTTGAAGTCGTCAAACTCCTTCACCACAATGGGTTTAGTGAACGGGTCGGCCAGGTTCTCCTTTTCGTCGATCTTTTGAAGGTCGACGTCACCTCAATCCATGATTTTTTGGATGAGATGGTAGCGATGCAGAATATGCTTTATCCGCTGGTGTGCCTTCAGTTCCTTCTCCTGAGCAATGGCTCCAGAGCTGTCACAGTAGAGCAGAACTGGACCAACAAGGGAGGGTGCTACTCCGAGCTCGATGATGAATTTTCTCAGCCACACCACTTCTTTGGCAGCATCTGATGCAGCGACATACTCCACCTCGCAAACTGAATCAGCCACTGTGTGCTGCTTGGAACTTTTCCAACAGATAGCCCCACCATTAAGGATAAAAATAAATCCTGACACACTCTTGTTGTCATCGTGATCAGACTGAAAACTAGAGTCTGTAAACCCTATAAGTCTCAAGTCTGATTCACCATAAACAAGCCACTGGTCCTTAGTATTTCTTAAATACTTTAGGATGGTTTTAACAACCTTTCAGTGATTCTCTCCTGGATCAGATTGGTATCTACTCATTACCCCTAGTGAGTATGCCATATCTGGTTGTGTACATGTCATAGCATACATGATAGATCCCACTGTCGAAGCATATGAAATTCTACTCATACGCTCTCTCTCTTGGGTGTTGTCGGACAATCCCTCTTCGAGAGAGGAATTCCATGGCCTATCGGTAGATAGCCTTTTTTGGAATTCTCCATGCTGAACCTCTTCAGCATAGTATCAATGTACATGGACTGAGATAAGCCAAGTAACCTTTTAGATCTATCCCTATAGATCCTCATCCCTAGGATGTAAGAAGCTTCTCCCAGATCCTTCATGGAGAATTATGATGACAGCCAAATCTTTATTCCCTGTAATGCAGGGATATCATTCCCGATTAAGAGAATATCATCCACATACAATACAAGAAATACTACTACTGGACCATTAGCCCACTTATAAATGCAGGGCTCTTCTCCGTTCTTAACGAAGCCATACGTCTTGATCGTCCTATCAAAATGTATGTTCCAACTCTGGGATGCCTGCTCAAGTCCATAAATGGACCTCTGTAGCCTGCACACCTTAGACTCATTTGTGGATGTGAATCCTTCAGGTTGTATCATATACACCTCTTCGTCCAGCTCTCCATTTAGGAAAACTATCTTCACATCTATCTACCAGATTTCATAGTCCAAATGGGCAGCTATCGCAAGCATAATCCGAATGGATTTGAGCATTGCCATAGGAGAAAACGTCTCATCATAGTCTATACCATAACGTTGATGATATCCCTTGGCAACCAGATGGACTTTATAGGTTTCCACCTTTCCGTCTGCGCCCCTCTTCCTCTTGAAGACCCACTTACACCCTATGGGTTTTACTCCTTCGGGTGGGTCAACCAATGTCCACACATCGTTGACCTTCATGGACTCTATTTCGGATTTCATGGCCTCTAGCCATTTCTCAGAGTCAGGTCTCTGCATTGCATCCATGTAGGTGATCAGATACTCATCATTTTCATCAAGTTCAATAGGATCTCCATCCCGGACTAAGATACTATAGTATCTATCCGGTTGACGTGGTACTCTACCAGATCACCTTAAGGGTGCAGGAACAATCGGCTCTGAATCTGATCTAATCAAATTCGATTCAGGTTCAGCTACTTGTGTCGGTTTTTCCACCTGTCGAACTTACTCAAGTTCGATCTTAGAGGCAACAGTCCCTTCACCAAGGAACTCCTTTTCTAAAAAAATTGCCTTAAGGCTGACAAACACCTTTTGCTCATTAGCTAGGTAGAAATAATATCCTTTGGTCTCTTTTGGATACCCTATGAAATTACACTTGTCAGACCTAGGTCCAAGCTTGTCCGTAATTAAATGTTTAACATAAGTCAGACACCCCCAAACCCTAAGGTGTGAGAGTACTGGCTCACGTCCTATCCATAACTCATATGGCATTTTGGTTACAGACTTACTCGGAACCCTATTTAGAAGGTAACAAGTCGATTCGAGTGCATATCCCCAGAGGGAGATCAGCAGACCAGCAAACCCCATCATGGATCAGACCAGTCCAATAAGGTCCGATTCCACCTTTCAGATACACCATTATACTATGGTGTTCCAGGAGGAGTCCACTGAGAGAGAATCTCATTCTCCCCTAAATATGTCAGAAACTCATTGGAAAGGTATTCACATCCTTGATCAGATCGAAGAGTTTTAATACACTTCTCAGTTTATTTTTCTACCTCATTTCGAAATAGTTTGAATATTTCAAACGACTCCGACTTATGCTTTATTAAATAGACATACCCATACCTCGATAGGTTGTCTGTGAAGGTTATGAAGTAGAAATATCCACCTCTTGCACTTGAGCTCATGGGTCCACATACATCAGAATGTACCAGACCCAAGAGTTTACTAGCTCGCTCACCTTTTCTAGTAAAAGGTGACTTGGTCATCTTTCCAAGAAGACAGGACTCACAGGTTGGAAGTGATTCACAATCACCAACTTCAAGAATTCCTTCTTGAGCCAACTTGTTTATCCTGTTCTTATTGATATGACCTAGCCTACAGTGCCAAAGGTAGACTTCTGACACATTATTTATTCTAAGGTATTTACCGGAGGTTTGAACCACATTAACAGACTGTGACAGTAAGTAAATTCCATTATCTAGTTGTCCAACAAACATTATAACCTCATTCAAAATGATATTACAAATATTTTCTTTTATTAAAAATTGATAACCGTACATGGCCAAAAGGCCTACAAAAATAATATTTAATAAAAAGCTTGGACAATAGTGACATTCACTCAGAATTATATTACGAGAATTGATTACAAGGTTCATGATTCCTAAAACTAGAACTGGAACTTTGCTTCTATCTCTAACATTTAGGAACCTCTCGCCATCATCAAATCTCCTACTGACCTGCAGACCCTGCATCGAATTGCAAATATGATAAGGGCTTCTGGTATCCAATACCCAGGCAGTAGTATCACAAATGAAAAAGTTGCAAGGTGTTATCTTATAATTACCTTGCTTCTTCTTCGGCCTGTTTGGGTCTAGGGAGGCAATGTATAGGGACAATTCCTCTTCCAGTACCCCTACTTCTTGCAAAAGAAGCCCTCCGCCTAGCTCTAGTCGGGCTTGCACTTCTTGGTTTGACCCTGTGCAGACGTTCCAGCATGCGGCTGCACCTTCTTGTTCTTCTTCTTCTTGTTCTTCTTCCCTTTCTGAAAGGGTCGACGATTAGAAGAAGACCCTCCCACAACATTCACTGACTCCTTATGGAGCTGGTGGTCCTTCTCAAAGTTCTGCAGTAACCCCAACAAGCCATGATAGTTCACTGCAAGCTTTGTCATTCGAAAATGTGTAAGGAAGGGGAGGAAGGACTTGGGCAATGAATTAAGGATTGCATCCTTACCAAGCTGCTCATGCAGGGGAAAGCCCAGTTTACTTAGGCACTCAATCATTTCGATCATGTACAGTACATGATCAGTGACTGAGGCCCTATCTCTCATCTGAGCATTGAAAATGGCACATCTAGTTTTGTGCCTTTCAACGTCGTCAGGCATGCCAAAGGAGTCGTTCAATATTTGAAGCATCTCCTGCGGCTGGGCATTCTCGAACCTGTGGCTAAACTCATCATTCATTGCCACCAGCATTATGCACCGAACGGTGGTGCGGTCGTTGAGCCACTTCTGGTAAGTATCTCGGACCGTCCCTCTCGCATTCGGGGCTGGCTCCTCGGGTGCAGGATCCATTACTACATAAAGGATCCGCTCATGCTCCAGGATGATTTTTAATTTTTGATACCAGCTATCAAAATTCGATCCCATGAGCTTGTCATTATCTAATAATGACCAGAGCGACAGGGTAGTGGCCATAGCTGCATAAAGGAAAATCAGACCTCTATTAGTACATAAATTATTAATACTAAAGACTTGGACTTTAGTCTAAAGTTTCTTCCAATATTTTTATGAACTGGTAGCCTCAACCTCCAATTCGAGGAATTACTTTAATTCCTTGTAGGTACTATAATTCACAAAGACTACACACGAGCCCAACTTTGGTTGGTCAACCCATGTGCATCTATGGGTAGCTTCATAACCAGTTGTTTCTCTAAACAACTTCTAGTAATCAATTTTGCCCCAGAACCTAATCAGTAGGCTTTGGCCTCCACTGAAAAGATCTGGTTAGGTCCAACCATTAACATGACTTGATTTGGTGAATCGGACCAATAAATGATCAGGTCCGACTTTGGCCGGCCAACCTGACCACCATCAGAAAGGCTCAAACCAAATTATCATACTATGAATAATAATTCCATTAGTCAATAAGCACCAGGCCTTTGGGCCTCCAATGATTATTAAACTAATGGACTCATTATCACTCACTTAATGGGAGGCTATGACTTAGTTATCACTATAACTTAATCATTTTAAGGACCTAATAATTTTGAGGATTTTATTAAGTGAAGGAAGAGAAGAAATTAACCAGCCAATTTCAATCCTCCCACTGACTTCACCAAGTCAGATTAAAAAGGATTTAATTAAAGCCGGCATTAGGAGTACCTAAATCAGTCACATTGATTTACCTAATGACATGGATGAGCCCTAATCACCAAATGATCTAATCAAAATCTAACTCACCAGGTTGGCCAGGTAAGTGAGATCAGTGGTGGGGATAAGCCATTAATAACTAATCAGAGATCGAATCAATGCGAGTAGCTCCCACTTAAGAACCACTAGTCAAACTATCGAACTTACCTTAGACACCAACCGGTTCATTAGTTTTAATTTGATCAACTTAGTAAATAAGGTTCCACCGCATAGCCATGAATTAAGTCCATCTTGGTCTAGTTAAAGACATGGACCCATTTAACTACAACTATTGGAGTTGAGTCTAGAGTGTCCTTGACCTAATCTAATTCAACTTTTGATTAGATTTGACCAATTACTCTAATTTAATCCATTTCTTTAAGCTAACCTTAGGTCTAACCCTATTATGGACCTAATCCATCTAACCCATTGACCCACAAGTTTATGCAATTATCTTAGATCTTAATTCATAGTTCTAGACCAACTTGACAACACTTAATTCTTTTAATTAAGTATTTGGGCTGATGGGTCAGGATTTGGTTTTTCAAAAATAATTTTTAAATTTGAAAGATTTTATTTTTTTTTCACCAAATATGTTGACTCATTTCACAAATAGATCAGTACATTTCATAAATAGCAATCCTATTGCTAATTACATAACAGAAAATAACTCAATCAAAATAAATCATGAATATTCTTTTAGATCTAATCTAACACATTCATGATAAATTTTATAATTAAACCTTTACAATTAAGTCCTTTCGCTGCTTCATCTACATGGGATATAATTGCAGCGGCACCCCTACCGCCATAGGAGACCCCATCGAATGAGAGGAGAGGACCTTTAAACCCTACTTTTCTCCTATGATCGGACGGCCATGGCAACCAACCCAATTAGATTACTTGCTACTTGGATCAAGTATATCTAAATATACCAATTTCAAAATTTAAATTTCAAATTTCAAATTTTAAATTTTGAATTTCAAATTTCAAACAAATTTCAAATTTTGAATTTTAAATTTCAAATTCCAACTAAATTTCAAATTTTGAATTTCAAATTTTTGAATTTTGAATTTCAAATTTCAAATTTCAAAATTTAATTTTTAAATTTTGAATTTCAAATGTTTGAATTTTGAATTTTGAACAATTTTCAAAATTCAAATTTTAAATTTTGAATTTCAAATTTTAAATTTAAACTTCTAGATTACAACTTAATCTATGCATGCAAATTCATATATCGTATCTTAGAACCTGCTCTGATACCATTTGAAGTAAAATTCAGTGCAAGGGTAAAATGATAATTTTAAAACTTTTTTAAAATTATGATTTTACAGTGAAAAATATTAATTAATCTAATTAATTAACATATATTTACCTTACACTAAGATCTAAATATGATATACAGCATGCATGCATTTAAATTTGAAATTCGAATTTGAACAGTAAACACTTTACTGTAATGTGTTCAGAACACAATACCTTTATGCGGATAGTCGATCTCCATAATTTGATCACTGTCGGGAGGCTCTGATCACCACAACATAGTCACACAGGGTGTCTAGCCTTTATGGATCATCCACACGAGGCTCCCGGTCTGATCGGCTCCTCATGAATGCTAGCTCGTTGTAGAGCCCTTTTGACGGCTGATGCTGATCGAACTTCTTCGATTGATGTCTGTCGATTCTTTGGATGCTCTGGATCATTAGCAGATATACTTGAGAGGATGTTGAAGATCTTCCTAAAATTTGGTGGGCTCACGACACTCGTAGCTCACCTTCTCACTTTTCGAACCCCAGGCTGAAACCCTAGGGTACACTAAGAAAAACTCTGCACCTTTTTTTCTTTCTTTTCTTTCTTTTTCTATTGAAAGGTTTTGGACCTTCACCTCATGCACAAGGCTTCCTCATGCCCCACTTTCTTTCTCAAAATTTTTTCATGCACGCCCCATCCTTCTCCTCTTTTTAAAACAACATCGAACGTGTCTTATCCGTGTGAGAGGATAAAGATAAGTGGTTGCACATTTGAATTCAAATTGAGTTTGAATTCAAATGCAAACCAACTCATCCCTATCCACTTATGTCATGAGAAGAGAAGGGTGTGGACTCTTTGTGCGTGGAAAGGTTTCATGAGAAACCTTTTCTCGTGTAAGTTATGTGGCACACAAGATGGATAAGCATGAAGGCACAAGAGATAAGTTATCCATTCAAATTCAAACATGCTTTGAATTTGAATGGTTAACTAATCAGTTTTATCCATCCATATGACACACAAATGTGGGTGTGGGGAGAGCTTTGTATGAGAAAAAATTCATGAGAAATTCCTTCTCGTGAATTCAAATGGGCGCAGTGGATATGAGGTGGCGCAGGGAGTTTGGGTCAAGGTGGTTTCATTATTTAAACCAATCTAATTGAACCAAATAAGTTAGGTCCAATTAGACTAATTTAAACCCAACTTAATTAGGCTTAATTAGGCTCAATAAAATCCTAATCAAATCAAGAATTGACTAAGTCCAACCCATGATCAAATCAGGGACCAAACCATCTCGATGATTAGGTCAACTCTTAACCTAATCGGGTCAAACCCAACTGAATCTAATTCAACTAAACTTGATCCAAAAATAATTACTCAATAAAATTGAGTTAATTAGTGATCAAATTACTAATTAAATCTCTCATAAATATTGAGTCCAAATTCGATGGGCAATCGGGCATCAGAATTCATCGATATAAAATTCTGATCGAAAAGTTCCAAACCAGTGGGACTCTTGACCCCGATACCCAAAATGTGTGGGACTCATGATCAGAGAATCTTGATTCTCGATCACAAAGTTCTAAACACGTAGGACTCATAGTCCATGAATATTAGAACTCTTCATCAGCCATCAGATCAGATAGGAATCTCTAATGTATGTGACCCCACAGGTTCGAACCTAAGCCGTTAGCACAGGAACCAATTCCTGTACTAATCAAAGTGACCATCTAGCAATGATACCCAACATCCAGATAGGTCGAATAGTCACAATCACAATACTCAGAACCTACGTGAATATGGTTACTGTATAATTCATTCCTTTTGACCCCCGTGTTTAGGATGACTCAGGGTTAAACTGTCAACCCTGATTAGATCATCCGAGTCGTGCTCAATTCAAACAGTCCTGTGACTCCTCACTAGGACTACCCTGGCCAAGATTTTGCTAAATTGAAACACGACTATACACAGCTCTAGAATTGGAGTGGTCAATCCCATCTTGACACACGCACCGACAAGTCAAGTACTTGACTACACCCATCCTTCCTCCATCACTGAATTAGAAATTCAGGTAGTCCAGTGCCTAAGTGCAGTGAGATGCTTGCAAGTCACCATGGCGGTCTCAGGTCGGAGGGATAGTTATACCCATATCCTATCAGAGTAAATCTTGACAACAGAAAAAGCTCCAGAGTTGGTCATGTTCAGTACAAATGTACCCTTACATCTCATCTATATGCCATACCAGTGTCTCCACACTCCTTGGTTAAGAGGACAACCAACCCATATGGCACACAACGACCTATGCTTGATAAATATGATCGTCCTTGATAACAACGTATCATTTGATCGCGAACATGTTTAAGGATTAAACGACAAATCCTCCTTTGTCGAGTCTAAATAGTCCTAAGGACTTCACCACAACATAGGAGTTCATTAGAAGATGATAATTTATGATGAAAAATATCAAAATAACTTTTATTTATTTATGATTTATGTACTAATACAATAAAGAGCACAACCGTCAACAGGCTGACGATTGGCTTTGGGACACTATTCCCAACAGCGCGGCCAAGTATCAAGTCTGTCAAAGACTTTTTAAGGCCAAGATGCGTGATGGGCAGTCAGTCCAAGATCATTGTTTGACTATGATCAAGGATCTTGAGGAGCTTGAGAAGTTCATATCATCTTAGACAAGGATTTTCAAATTGATGTGATCCTTCAGTCCTTGTCTGATGCATATGGTCAGTTCATCATGAACTTTCATATGCATAAGATGCAGTGTACCTTGGCCGAGTTAATGAACATGCTGGTTACGGCTGAGCTTTCTATGATGGGTTCAAAAGGCTCAGTTCTTACTGTGGAGCAGACTTCTTCTAAGAAAAAGTCTTTTGGAAAGAAAAAGAAGTCTGTGAAGAAGCAGAAGGTGGATGGGAAAAAAAAAGACAGAACCGAAGAAGAAGGCTACTAATAAGGGAAAATATTTTCACTGCCAATCAGACGGCCATTGGAAGCAGAACTATCCTCAGTACCTGGCCACCCTGAAGAACAAGAAGGATGGTCCTTCTGGAGGTATGCTCATTTTAGAGTCTAATCTTACGGTTTCTTCTGCATCCAGTTGGGTGCTTGACTCTGGTTCTAGTGCTCATTTGTGCACTTCTATGCAGGGTCTTGAGGAGAGCAGGAGGCTGAGGAATGGGGAGATGATCCTACGCATCAGAAACAGAGCAAGAGTTGCTGCTGTGGTCATGGGAACCTACCCTCTGCGATTACCGTTAGGATTAGATTTATTTCTTAGAGATTGTTATTATGTGCCTGCGGCAAGCAGGAATTTGATTTTTATTTCATGTTTAGCACAAGAAGGCTATGTGATTAGCTTTCATAAGGACTATTGTAATATTTTTTATGAAAATAATAAAGTTGCAGATAGTTTTCTTATTAACGATCTCTATCAGCTACATATTGATGTATCTGTATTTAATATTGAGCAAAATGTGAATGCCATAGGAATTAAAAGGCCTAGAGATAGTCTAAATGATAAGTATCTGTGGCACCTAAGGCTAGGTCATATAGCGAAAGACAGGGTTAACAAATTAGAGAAATTCGAGCTATTGAGTTCGTTGACTTTCGAGTCATATCCAGTTTGTGAATCATGCCTTCAAGGCAAAATGACCAAGCTTCCTTTTGTGGGACATGGGAAAAGGGCCACAGACCTACTTGCCCTAGTATATACGAATTTGTGCGGCCCATTTGATGTGCCGGCCAGAGACAACTACATCTACTTCATTATCTTTACCGATGATATGTCTAGGTACGGATATGTGTTTCTAATAAAACACAAGTCTGAAGCTTTTGAAAGGTTCAAAGAATTCAGACATGAGGTAGAAAAACAAACAGGAAAGCCCATTAAGGTTCTTCAATCAGATCGAGAAGGTGAATACCTTAGTAGGAAGTTCCTAGACTATCTTAAGGATAATGGCATAGTCTCTCAATGGACTCCACCTGGAATGTCTCAACTCACTGGAGTTTCAGAATGGAGAAAATGGACCCTATTAGATATGGTCCGTTCCATGATGAGCTTCACAGACCTCTCCGAATTTCTTTGGGGACATTGTCTCATGACAGCAATTTATGTACTGAATAAGGTTTCCTCTAAAACCGTTCCTACCACACCATATGAGATATGGCATGGTAAGAAGCCAAGTTTGAATCAACTTAGAATTTGGGGTTGTTCGGCTCATGTCAAGAGACAGCAGACGAACAAGTTAGAGTTTAGGACTTTTAGAGCTCGGTTAATAGGATATCCTAAAGAGTCATTAGGATACTATTTTTATATTCTGAAAGATCACAATATGATTGTGAGTCGAAATACTATTTTTCTTGAAAAATAGTTTATTCAAGATGGTGGCATCGAAAGAATAATTAAGCTCAAGGAGAATGTCTCCCAAGAGCAACGAACTAAAGAACCTGAGGAACCCAATCAATTAGAACCAGTTCTAACACAACCTCTTTCACCTCGTAGATCGACTAGGATTTTCCATCTTCCTGAAAGGTACTTAGGTACCATACAAGAGGATGTAGAAGAAATGTTCCTCACGGGAAATAGGGTTCATGGTGATGATCCGAAGACCTATGATGAGGCGATATCAGATATCGACTCCGAGAAATGGTTAGAGGCAATGAGATCAGAAATTGACTCGATGCACTCAAACCAAGTCTGGACCTTGGTAGATCCACCTGAAGGTATTGTACCTATTGGGTGTAAATGGATCTTCAAGAAAAAGATAAGTGCAGATGAAAATGTGGAGACATTCAAGGCTAGGCTCGTAGCGAAGGGTAATAGTCAGCGCAAAGGCATTGACTATCAGGATACCTTTTCACCCGTAGCCATGCTAAAATCCATCCACACATTGCTTGCTATTGCAGCCTATTTCGATTATGAAATATGGCAGATGGACGTGGAAACAGCATTCTTAAATGGACATCTTGAGGAAGATATCTATATGAAATAGCCGCTTGGTTTCACATCCAGTGATGATGATCACAAGATCTGCAAGCTGCAAAGGTCCATTTATGGACTTAAGCAAGCATCTCGGAGTTGGAATACTCATTTCAATGATGTGATCAAAATATTTGGTTTCATTAAGAATGAGGAGGAACCATGTGTGTTCAAAAAGGTCAGTGGGAGCGCAGTTGTCTTTCTCGTATTGTACGTAGATGACATCCTCCTAATTGGAAATGACATTCCCATGTTGACCTCAGTCAAAGTATGGTTGTCTAAGGAGTTCTCTATGAAAGATCTAGGAGAAGTATCCTTTATACTGGGTATTAAGGTCTATAGAGATAGACCAAATAGGATGCTCGGACTTTCACAGAAGATGTACATAGAGGAGGTGCTAAAAAGATTTAACATAAAAAACTCCAAAAGAAGTTTAGTACCTTTTAGACATGGCATTCATCTCTCCAAGAAGATGTGCCCTAGCACACCCAAGGAGATTGAATGCATGAGCAAGATCCCTTATGCTTCGGTAATAGGGAGCCTCATGTATGCCATGCTATGTACACAACCTGATATAGCCCATGCTGTGAGTATCACAAGCAGATATCAGTCGAATCCAGACAAAGAGCACTGGACTTCTGTGAAATGTATCCTTAAGTACTTAAGAAGGACAAAGGATATGTTTCTAGTCTTTGGGAATGGAGAACTCCAGATTCAGGGATATACAGACTCAAACTTTATGTCTGATATAGATGATCGAAAGTCGACATCTGGAAGTCTGTTCATTTGCAATGATGGTGCAGTTAGCTAGAAGAGTTTCAAGCAAACGATGATTGCTGATTCCACCATGGAGGCAGAGCACATTGCTGCATCGAAAGCTGTGAAGGAGGCTCTGGTACAAGAAGTTTGCTGCAGAGCTTGGAGTGATGTCATCGGATGCCATACCTCTTTACTACGATAATAATGGCTCCATAGCCTTAGCTAAGGAGCCAAGGTCTCACCAGAAGTCCAAGCACATCGAGCGATGATTCTATTTGATCCGTGATTACCTCGAAAAGGGTTATATTGAGGTCAAGAGAATCGACTCCACAGACAATGTGGTAGACCCGCTGACTAAGCCATTGGGCCAGCAAAAGATCGAAGTCCACCTTGAGAAGATGGGACTTAGATATGTAGCCAATTGCCATTAGGTCAAGTGGGAGTTTGTTAGATGTGTGCCCTAGATGCCAGATCGACTGACACATTCCTGTACAGATCTAAGGGCAAATTTGTAATTTTGACTATAAATGAATAAAAAGGTTATTCTTCTATCACATTGTGTACATTGTGTCTATGATACATCTTTTGAGTTAGTAGGAATGTTAATTCATATTTTCAAGAGTTAAAAATTTAAGATATGAATTTACATAACTAACTCATAAACAGCTCATGACCATAGGACCATCACGAGGATGGTGATCGATCCGAAAGGTTGGTGTACGATCGCTTTCTTGGGGTAGATGTGTCTTGAGTCTACGGTGTGGAGACATCAGAGTGAGAGTACAGGTATTCATTGAGAATGAGAGTACTGAGCGTGATCATATCGAGCAGTCATAAGGAAGTCTACCTTCTCGTCGATGACTAGCTCGATGCTGCAGTTGTGTGTCTAGTTCTTTGATCTGAGGTGCATCGACAGTTCACCTTGAGTGTGTTATAGTTTGACTACACCATAACTCAATCTCCTAGCCATTCGAAACCCTGAGGTGTATGTTGGCTGTAGCATATTCATTGTAGGAACTAGGTCGCACCAAGATGGGATCTATCAACCTCGGTAGATGAGAGGAGTAGTCCTATGATAATTGAAAGATCGAGTCCTTAAGCCCATAGCCATGGCAGAGTAAAAAAAATAGAAAAGAGTTTTTCATTAATGTTTCACATCAGACTCGGATCAATCGATTGATTCATATGACTGATGTTGGGTTTGATGAGTTTACCTTAACCCTAATTCAGTCGGGACACATGATAGAAGAACTCAATCACATAGGTAGCTACATCGAGAGGTTCATCTTCAGTTTTGATGGATTTCCACCACATACTACTAGGTGTCACTGGTAGATTTTGGGAGCAATTAGAATGATATTGATGATCGATCATTCTAATTGTCTGAATCAGAAGAGTTCTGGTCCATCGAAAGGAGTTTCAATGATGTCGATGATGAGATCATGACATGTCTCATTACCATATAGAATTGAACCTAATTGGGTCACACAAATAAGGGTTAGGATCTGGATGTCATCAATTGGGCTAACCCAATCGATTTGGATTAGATCCAATTAGGTTCAAGGAAATCGTGCTAGCACACGATTGAGCCTAACTTTCTCCTTGTGTAATCTTTTCTGTCTCTACTAAGCAAAATGTGATTTGTCTCATCCAGAGAACCTTGAGAAGGTTTTTCTCAGTCAAAATGAAGCTTGTCCAGCTCAGAAAAGGCTTGTCTTAATTCATGAGATGAATTTAAGACAACACCTGCTAATCCTAGCACCTACCAATTTCATTTTAGGACATCTGTCAAAAGTTGATATATGGGTCTTAAACTGAAGAGGACTCATTGGAGGATTTTTGTGGAGTATCCACAAGCCAAGCCACATCAAATTGGGTACCATAATTAGATTATGGTGTGAGCCTAATTGGATTAAAGTGGGCACCCCAAGTGGATAAAGATTAGAGAGTCTTGATCAATTTAAACTCTTGGGTGCCACCTCTATTTGTGCTTATCCAATGTTGGTGCCATCTTTTGGAGATAAGGTGGGATTCTTATCTGATATGATCAAATGACATCACTCCACTAATCAAATTTTTTTCAAAATTTATTGAAATTTTTTGATTAGTTGAATGATGTGGCACTACGCAGCATACAGGGTCTATATAAACCCTGCTGCGCCTAGGGTTTCGAGGTAAAAGTTATTTTATGCACAAAACTCAATAGCTACCACCCCCTCCCTTCTTCTCCATATCCTCCCTGCTCTCCTTCCTCCCCTCTTCATGTCCAAAGAGTTGGACATCCATCTGGCAAAGATCCAAGACGTGGTGATGCCTGGAACAGAAGGCTGCAGGACTTCTTCGACAGGCTGCTGCTTCAACTTTAGGAAGACTTTTAAAGATCTTCCTAATCAGATTTAGATCTGATTTTTGGAGCATAGATTTATGAGAAGAAGACATTCCAGGTCCTACTTGAGTGGATACTGGTAGAGGCCAGACGCTTGCATGGCTATATCAGAACCTCGAGCTGTGCTGAGATCATCTACAAGGTAATCAGATTACCCTTGAGGTATTACTTGTTTCCTCATCTCTTTTAGATTTATTTTAGACTTAATATTAGATATAAAGATTAGATCTAGAGACTTAGATCTGAAATATATGTAGGATAATTTTTTTTTAAATTATTTCACCCCAGATTTGATGAAATCTGGAAGATCCTACGAGGAAAAGCAGTTTTCCTCCTTCAGTGAGAACCATTGGAAGGTCATAAAGACCATCCTTGAGTATTTGAAAAATACTAAGGATCAGTGGCTTATCTATGGAGAATCCGATTTAAAACTTATGGAGTTTACAGACTTCAGTTTTCAGTTGGATCATGACGATAGCAAGAGCTTGTCGGGATATATTTATACCCTGAACAATGGAGCAATCTACTGAAAGAGTTCTAAGCAACACATTGTGGCCGACTCTACTTGTGAGGTAGAATATATCGTGGCATCCGATGCTGTAAAAAAAGTTGTATAGTTACGAAAATTTATCAATAAGCTTGGAGTGGCACCCTCCCTTGATGGCCCTGTCTTGTTGTACTATGACAGCACTGATGCTGCTCAAGCGAAAGAACTGAAATCACATCAGCAGACCAAGCACATTCTACATTGCTACCACCTGGTTTGGAAAATCGTAGATCAAGGTGACATCGATCTTCAGAAGATCGATGGAAAGGAGAACCTGGCCGACACATTAACTAAAGCTCTTACGGTGAAGGAGTTCGACGATCATAAAATGAAGATGGGTATATGATACTATACCAATTGATTTTAGTACAAGTGAGAGTTGTTAGAACATATATCCCAAAGTCAATTATCAGCCTGTTGATAATTGTGCTATTTGATGTAATTATATATAAATTAATTAATAAAATATTTATTTAGTATTTTTTATCATAAGCTTGTACATCTTCTATATCAAGCTTCTGTGTTATGTTGAAAGTCCTTAGGATTATTTTAAATTGATAAAGAAGGATTTCTCGTTTAGTCCTTAAATGAGTTTGCAACCAAATGATATGCTATTACTAGGATAATAGACATATCAAGTGTAGGTCGTTCTGTGCAATATAGGTTGGTTGTCTTCTTAACCAAGGAGTGTGGAGATGCTGGTATGGCATGCAGGTGAAATATAAGAGTACATTTCACTAAACGTGACCAACTCTGAAGTACTCTACTATCAAGAGTCACTCCGAAGGGATATGGGTATAAGTGTCCCTCCGACCTGAGGTCACCATAGTGACTTGCAAGTAACTCACTGTGCTTTGGTGTCGGACTACCTAAATTTCTAATTCAGGATCGAAAGATTTTTGGGCACAGTCAAATACTTATGAAGTCGATGCGTGAGTCAAGATAGAATTGACCACTCTAAGAGATTAGAGAGAATGCTTTGTGTTTCAATTTAGTAAGACTTTGGCCAGGGCAATCCTTATGAGGAGTCATAGGATTTATCATGTTGAGATACATAATGGATGTACTATTAAGAGTTGATAGTTTAAACTCTAAGTCATCCTAGCATCAAAGGTCAAAGAGATAAATTATATGGTAACTATATCCAAATAGGTTCTTGAGTGTTACTTTGCATACATTCGGCTTATCCGAATGTTGGATACCATTGCTAGATGGTTATTTCGATTGGTACAGAAATTAATTTTTGTGCTACCGACTTAGGTTTGAATCTATGGGGTTACATTAGAAGTTTCTCTCCAATCACATGGCTATCTGAAGAGTTTTAGTGGATGGAGACTCTGGTGAAGAGTCCTAGTGGACGGAGACTCTGCTGAAGAGTCCCACTGGATGGGGACTCTAGAGAAAAGTCCCACTAGACTTGGACTCTATCATTAATAAAAGATTAATTAATGATTAGATCACTAATTAGAATAATTTGATTGAGCATTCAAGTCTGGATCAAGTTTGATTGAATTGGATTCAATCAGGTCAAGTCGGATTAGGTTATGAGATGACCTAATCGGTAAGGAAGAAATGATCCTGATTTGATTGGATCTATGGCTCAATTAATTTATTAATTTGATAAAATTTAATTGAGATTATAGGAGCCTAATTAGATTAAGTTCATCATATTTTATTTGGGTCTAACTGGATTGGGTTTGAAAGAAATCTAATTAGTTAAATCCTAGAGTCCTAAATGAATAGTACTCTCTCCCTTGCACCACCTAAATTGTCTCATGCCTTTTCTCACTATAAAAAATTAGTTTATACATGAGAAAACTAAAAAATAACCTTTTTTTTTCATCTTTGAAGGATAGGATTTGGTTGGTTTTGATTTGAATTCAAAATAGTTTGAATTTCAACTTGAAATCTTATCCCTTTCCTCCCACGCATCGGCTTCTTCTAAAGGTGCCCATTGTGTGCGAGAAAAAAAAGTCTTTCTAATTGATTTTTATGCCCAATTTTCTTTGATAAGTCTTTCTTTAGGTTAGATAAGGGTAAAAAAAAGTTGGAGTCAAATTGAAATTTAAAATGGTTTGAATTGTAACAAACTTCAACCCTTATCCTGTCTTATCTGGTTTGTGCGACAACCATAAAAAGGCCATAATTTAATGCACCAAAATAAAAAAATTTTCATCATGAGATTTCAGAGAGAAAGAGGGTTGAAAATACTTCTTTGGGGCATGAGGTTTGGATGGGTTTCCTTCTTTCTTGGTGTGAATAAAAGAGGAGACCGATCTCCTCTTGGGTGAGCAACCTAGAACTGTTCTAAGATTTTGGGTGAGAGAAAAACCAAAGAGAAGAGAGTCTTTATCAGATTTTTCTCCACCATTCAGCATCCCTTCTGATCCATCTTCGATATTAAAAAGATCTAAGGTGATCAAAGAAAGAGATCAAATCAAATTTGCCATCAAAAGTCGACTGTATGAGCTAGCACTCCCATAGAGGGTTGATCGATCCAAGGACTTCGTATGGACCATCCATAGAGGCCGGACACTTATGCGGCTGCAAACGATCAGAGAGAACTTTCAGATCTACATTCTTAGTTATGAAGATTGACTATCCATGCTCAGGTATTGGGTTTGAAAATCTAGAAGTGGTAGATTAGATCTATCACTAATTGTTGTTCTTGTTCAAACACTTGTAATATTAGATTCATATTTTTATGCACATAAATTCATGTTATAAATCTATTTGTAGGAGTTTTAAGATCAGATCTTATATATATATTTTTAGATTAAATAGTTTAATCTAATATTCTTTCATTAAAAATTTTAAAATGCATGCATGAAACCCCTACGTGATCCAACAATTGATTCACATCAAACTAGGACAACCTTTTCAATATAAGGGGTAAACCCTATACTAGGACAATCTTATACTAGTTTGATGTAAATTTTTAATTATTCAAATTTTATATCTAAAAATAAAATAAGACATGTCACATATATTAATTTTTAGATCTAAAAATTAATTTAATTACTTTAAAAATAATTTTCAAAATCGATCAATCTTGTGCTAGGACAATCTTTACAATATAGAAGGTAAACCCTATACCAGGACAACCTTATATTAGCACAAGATTAATTTTAAATTACTAAAATTTTTAAATAAAAACTAGGTTATATATATCTTTAAAAATCTATGGCTCTGATACCACTGTTAGAATGTCGGGTAGGGTGCATATGTAGATTTCAAAAATCTTTTTGATAGCAATGAAAAAATAATCAGGTTAAATTTTTTAACCCCACATGCAATAGATCTCATTTAATCTTATCCAAATTGAGGAGAAAAGACATACATATAATCTGAAAATAAAATTAGTATGAGATTAAATCTTAAAACCTTAGCGTGAGTAGAAATTCATGGCTATCAATGATCTCTGGTTTCAAGTTCCTCAAGCCGCACACGTATCCAATCTCTGTGGGTATCTACTACGATCAACCTCGAACCGATCTTCTCGTAGTAGATCCTTCTTTTCTAAGTAGGGTCTCAGTCCTTTAGAATTTTGATCAACTCTTTGGTCTAGACTACGAAATCAACTTTTTGATCTACAACTTTTTCTCTTTGTTCCTCGATATGGATGAACAACTCCTCAACTCTTGGCATGTAGAAAGGTGGGACACCCAATATTTGGGCATGGAAAAGAGAAGAGGGAGAAGGTGTGGCATGGAGAAGGGAGAGAGATCTAGTTTTTAATAAATAAAAACTAACTACTAAAATCCTAGGAGATCTTCTCATTATATAGGTCCTTCCATGATTTAAGACAGGAATCCAATTAACTTAAAAAGGTACATCCTTATCTCATAAGAAATTTTATCTTTTTAATCTATTTTTTTTCAATAAAACTAGACTTAATTGGTAGATTATCATCCTCCTTTGGCAAGAATATGGGGTGCCCCAGTCAGATATGAAAATCTGAATGGGTGCCCAAGGAATATAGGGCAGATGGTTGGGGCGCCAATCCTTGACGCCCTATTCTAGGGTTTTTATTCAAGAGATGAGGTGTGGCCCCTCTCCCTCTCTCCTCCATGCTATGCCACAAGAGTGGGCAGGCCCCTCTTATATTATCCAAGGGATTGGCACCCTTTGGTCCTGCCAAAAAGGGAGGTAGGTGCCACCCTTCTTTCCCTTTATTCCACACATACATTAGGAGATAATGAGGAGATAATGAAGAAATAATGAGAAGATAATTTAGCCAACTAATTAACTTAATCTAATTTTTTTGGGCTCACAATTAAGTATCCAATTAAATCCAAATGGATTTAGGTTAGGTTCAAGGATATGGACTTGATCTAATCGAAGTCTCGAGAAGAATTAAGTTTAACCATGTGCTGGGATGGTTATCTTAAACCTAATAAGATTTTAATAAATCCTAATCCAATTAGAACTTCATAAGTTCAATTGACAAATTTAAGATTAAATCTCTTAATGTGTGACCCTATAGGTTTCATTCTATTTGGTAGTGAGATATATTATGATCTCCATCATAATATCATCAAAAAAATTTTCAATAGATTAGAACATTTTTAATTCTATCCTTCGAGGGTCATCGATCATCAAGATAACATCCGATGAGTCTCATAATCCACTAGTGATATCTAGTAGTATATAATGGCAATCCAGTAGAATAAAAATATGAATCTTTGGTGCAGTTATCATATGATTCAGTCTTTCTATCGTAAGTCCGATTTGACGGAGGTCATGGAGAACTCGTCAGACCCCATTGTCAGTCGTATGCAAGATCGGCTCGACTCGGGTTCATTTCTGAATCTCGTAGAAACTTTTTTTTCAGTATTCATACTTTCTTTGGTTAAAGATATTTTGAACTCAGTCTTGTGAATTGCATAGGATTTTTTTTTTTCTATCAAGGTCGATAGATTCCTTTTAGGTGCATCCTACTCCAAACAACGAACCTAAACCTATTGTAGCCAACATACACAGTAAAGACCCAAATGGCTAGAGATCAAGAGAATGTGCAGTCAAACTCAGTAGCCTCGTTGCAAATAGCCAATGACATGTAGATCAAAGGACCATTGCAGCATCGAGAAGACCACTGACGAGTGAGTAGGCATCCATATGATTTCTCGTGTTGGTCATGCTTAGTGCAAGTTATTCTCTAACAACTATCCACACCCTCACTCTAGTGTTCCTACACAGCAGACTCAAGACTTATCTGCCCACAAAAGAGGTGAACTGTGCACCGATCTCGAATGGATTGATCACTATCCTCCGTGATGATCTTTTGATCAGAAGTATTTAGAAATTAACTACTAATTAATATGTCTCAAATTCTCAACAGATTGAGAATATACAAAAATTATCTATGTTAATTTCTAGGATAAATCATAGACACATAAACATGATTGGAATGAAAAAATTCTTTATTGATAATAAAAATATTACAAGTATAAGTTTAAGCTCTAGAATTATAAAATATGTCAGCCAACAATTGACTTCTAAGGCACAAATCTAACACGGACATCCCTTCACTCATCCTAGGATCGAACAACTACTTAGATATCTTATATCTAGCAATCTAACTTTGTTCTCCATATAACTCCTTTAGATTAAAGAGTATGGAAAGAATATCCATGCCTTCATGTTGCTTCTGAAGCTCGTTGCTTATAGAGACAAGCATGATACATTTGACAGTCATACTGTCATCTTCCCACATCTTGTATGTGGCCCTTTTCTCCTCAATTGCATCTTCACCAATCATATCAGGTGCAGGGGTATTTAGAATATAGGAGATTTTCTCCTGTATGAGAATAATTCTCAGATTTCTTAATTAGTCCACATAATTAAGTTCAATCAACTTGTTGGCATCAAGTATGCCACATAGTGAAAGTGAGAAGGCTATTATGCAAATTAATCTACAATAATAAGGAACCAATATAAGCAGACAACTTATGATGACATGCACAACTAGATTAGGTCTTTTATCTAATTGTTATTTCTACTATTTTCTCGAATACTATAGCCCTCTCCTATGATAAATGAGAAATCCTATTGGTTTTCTTAGTGGGGTTGAGATTCTAATTCCTCACAAAAGATCTTGTGGTTGCACAACAAACCTTCACGAGTTCAAAGATAGAAATTTTTTTTTTAATTACATCTCATGCAACTCTCAATATCTTTTTGCCTCTAAAGCATTCATAGCTTTGTTGTTGCACAACAAATTATAATATTTTAGTTAAGTTAAATCCTTCATTTCCATACAGTCATATTTGAATGATGCTGCTCTTGTGGTGGCACAATAAAGCAACATATCTAAAATACTGTAAGCATCAAATATGCACTAAGATAACCCCACATCAATCTCCATAGTAAGCCTTGTGGTTGCACAATAAACTCACTATAATTCTTGACATGATATTAGCTTAGCATGAAGGAAGGCACATGTAGTGTCTACGTCACTAAGCAATCCAAACTCAAAACTTAATAGACTAGATTGGCCATGTAAGTAGGAGAGAGGCTCTCCGATGCTTTTCTTAGACACCAACAACTTGACCAGATAAGTGAATAGACTTAATTAAATAACCACCTTTAACACTTTCTTAGACACCAATTCATCAATGAATCCGATATTGGATTAGCAAGTGAATCCCAATACTACAACTTAATATAATTTTTAATGAGGGTTTTAAACTAGTCTCTAACAAATCCTAACACTTACATCATATGTATGCATATAAAAAGAATGAAAATAATTTTTATGTATCATGTCATGCTATATATCATGCTATTCAAGTTGCAATATCATTCATATAACTATGCCAAAAATTGATTACAAGAATCATGCAAGGGTGTACTTTGGTTCAATACTTAAGCCAATACCATTTGACTATAATTTGGACTCAACCTTTTGGTCCAATTCACATGTCAAATTTGACTTGAGTCAATAAATTGAATCAACATCCAAATTCTAACCATATTAGGCTTGACCAAGTCAATAATAGGTTAGAAACAATACACCCTAATAAAATTGATTCAAACATCAATCTACCATGAATCATACAATTTTAAATTATGATAAATTTAAAATTTAACAACTAAAATTTAAGGTCATACTTGAATCATGGTCAAAAATAATTTTTAATTTTACGATTGATGCAAGAAATTGATAGAAATTTTGGCATCATATGATTCAGATCACATCTATACTACACCAATAGCACCTGTTTGATTGAATCTAATAAGAGTGGCTCTGATAACACTGTTGAGTTATAATCACACAGTTGAATATGGATTTCAAAAATTTTTTAACATACATAAAAAGAGTTTAAACACTTAAAACTAGTATAACGAAACTAAAACCCTAGAATCACCTTGTAGACTCTAATCAAACCATTCAAGCATGCAATTGGAAAGAAATTATACTTTTTAAAGAAGATGATCAGATGGCAAAATGATCTCTATAAGGTTTCAAAGTAGAAGCCCTCCAACAGTGATCCACACGGAAGACGATCAAGGTCCTTCCCAACTAAAATAGTGCTGCAGGCTTTCTTCACAAGAATGCTGCCGATGTCTTTCTCCAAAAATGAATCGCACCACTATCTATTTGCCTTTGATTCCTTCACTAGGATCATGCCAAGAGTCTCTTCTCAAGAGATCTTACCACCTAGAGTTTAGTTTTGTACTCTAACACATAAAAAAATCAAACCCTAGATCAAGCGGCCCTCACTTGCCTTTTTCTCTCTTCTTCTCTCTCTTTCTATTTTTTTCTCTCTTCTTTTTCTTAATTTTTTTTAAGAATTTTTTTACTTAATCCTCACTTATCCTGTACCCAAATTCCAGGATATCTACTCCAAAATCCATAGAGAGCATCCCCTATAAATAGGAAATGAAGAGATGCATGGGTCTCCAAAGGGGCGCCAACTCTTGGTGCTCCACCTTCTCACATGGGGAAGTAAATCCTCATGAAAGAATAAATGGTGTGGAGGAGCCTCAAGTGCAGAAAAACTCCTCCTCTTCCACACTCATTAGTATCATATATTAATGGTGTGTGAAAAAAATAAATGGAGTGGAAAACAAAGAGATGTATTAAAAGAAAGACTCTTCTTTTACTACACCCATAAATTTTGGCATTGAATTCAGGTGAGTGGCATGGAGAACCTTTTTCATACATGAAACACTTCCATGTAAAAGCAAAAAACCAATTAAATATAGATCTAATCCAATTAGGTTCAAGGCAACAGGTTAAGTCCAGCTCAAATACTTTGAACTAACCAAATTGAAAACTTGGGTTAACACAATATGCTAGCATACCAAATTAACCTTTAGAATTTACAATAAGTTTAAATAAAATTAGATCAAGATCAAATCTCAAAGTATGTAACCTATTGGGTTCCAAATCTAGCCAATAATGGATCCAGACTATTGACCTAATCTTAATCCGATTAGATTAGGTCAATCCAATTATACCAATTAATCAGAATTCTTTCTAATTAATTTTTAAATTAAACTTTTTTAATTTTTGTGAGTCCATAAGTTAAGATTGATGTCTAGCAATGTGTCATGACTATCCAAAAGAGATAAAATCTGATAAAAATATCAAAATTACTCTTCAGTGGTAAGTTACCGTGCAATTCAATCCTTCAGTCATACAACATCCAAGACAAGCTATAGGTATGAAATCATGTCAAAATCTAATGCTCATCTATATGTATCTTGATGAGAAGGTGATGATTCAATTGATGATATATTAAATTTTTTTTCTAATTATCATCCTACTTTGGCCAAAGATTTCTCAAATCATCATCCTGTGAGATCACATAGGATGTTTGCTCCCGTTATTAGGAGTGACCAATCCTCTATTAACCACTCATAATATTCATGCACACTTCACCATATCCAAAAATCTCATACAAAAATTAGAGAATCAAGCTAGAAAATGAACCAAAACATGAATTCATGTACATAAGATACCATGGTTATCTTAGGTCTAAGGATCACTTACATAATTTTTATTAGAGAATAATCAGCTGACATGCAAATAAGGCTCCATCAGATGTTCTCTCGTAGGTCAATTCAGTAAACTCATTCTCTAATGAGCACCCATATCCTTGTGTTAGTGTCACACATAAGTAGTTATGAGATCAACCATCCTCTTCATCGAGCATACAGAGGATGTGCCAGTCTTTCAAGTATCATTGATCTCCAACTCAATGAACCAATAACTGAAAATATTTTAGATTAGGGCTAATAAAAGTTTAGATCTCACTGGCATGATCTCATCATGGTCCTAAAACTATTATCCTAATTTATGAGGTTCATTATAATCTTAAATAAGTATAAGATACAGCATATAATGAACCAAAGATGCCTAACTTTATTAATAAATAATATCAAATATATGAGTTTGAAAGATAAAATATAAAAAAAATATTTCATTGTATCACATATGCGATTGGCTTATAGGGTATTATTTTTTCAAAAATGAGCTAGTCCGATTTCAGCAATTAAAATCTTTCTAATTGACAATTGAATTAAACTCTTTAATTTAATCAAACCTACAAGTTAAGATTGATGTCTAGCAACGTTTCATGACTATCCAGAAGATATAAAATTTGATAAAAATATCAAATATATCTTTCAATGATAAGTTATCATGTACTTTAATTTTTTGATCATCCCTGCATCCTAAATATGTTCATGAATATAGAATTATAACAAACTCAACTACATATTCATATCGATTCTCTATCAATCAATGATGACTCTAATAACAAAGTATTAGAAACTCCTAATCTTCATCCTGCTTTTGGCCAAAAGATTTTTTCTAAGTCATCTAGAGATGAGAATTCAGAGGATAGCATCTTCTCTTACTAGGAGTAATCGATTCTTTGTTGATCGACTCATAACCTTCATACCCACTCTACCATATCTAGAACATCTTATACATATCTTAATGCCATACTTGGATATGAACCAAAATATGAGTTCATCATATGCATAAAATTTCATGATGATCTCAGGTCTAAGGATCACTTGTATAACTCCCACTTAGAAAACCATCTTTTGATATATAAGTAAGGCCTCCATAAGATATTCTCTATCGACAAGTTAATTCAGTGAACTCATTTCCAAATGAGTACTCACATCTTTGTATTAGTGTCCTCACATAAGTGGCTAGTGAGATCAGTCACCCTCTCCATCGTGCATACATAGGATGTGCCAATCTATCCAAAATATTGATTTTTGACTCAATGCTCCTACATCAGAAATATTTAAGATTAGAATTTTAGGTCTCACAGACATGACCCATTCATGTCTCCTAAAATTATTGCTCTAATCTTTGGAGTTCATCATAATTTTAAACATAGTAAAATACAGCTAAAATGATGAATCAATATCTTATTTTATTATTATTAAAAAATATTATTACATGAGTTAAAATTTTATAAAGTAAAGTTCCATCACATCACTCATATGATTGGCTTGTAGGACACTCTTCTTTTAGTATTGGTGTCTGTGTTATCAATAACTGTCAGGTGAGGTGCACGACATCGATGGAAGACTCGAGAAAATAGAAGCCCAATTATCACATATAGATTTTTATTTCTCCATCCGAGGAGTATGAGAGACTCAAAAAAATAGTGGAAGCCTTTGTTTACTTTTAAAATCTCTAGAATAAATATTTACAAGTACAATCATCTAATTAGAATCTTTACTCTCTATATTTTATTATCTCAGCTTCCAACTCTCTAGTTCGAATCCTAGATATCAACCACTTAACCAAAACTAATTATATATCCTGACTCAAAAATTTGAGAATCATTCTTAGTTTTTGAAAATTAAGTCATGTTCTCGACCAGGTTATCCCTATGTCATCAGCCTGTCCCATCCATAATCAATGAGCTATACTTGATAAGTGGCTGGACAATGATAATAAAGTTTAGTGCTATAAATTAGAGTCCATGTTTGATGAACTCCAATACGTGCATAAAGACATATAGTCTGCCAATGACATATTGATTTATCTACAATAGTTGTGAGATGATCTGAGTCGCAAAGTGTATGAGATGCATGATGAATAGTTTGTCCATAATCACTGTTTGATAATGATCAAGGATATTAAATAGCTTTAGTAGCTTAACATGACCATGCATAAAGAATTGCTAGTAGATTTGATCGTGCAATCTCTTTTTGATTCATATGGATAGTTTATCAAACTATCATATGAATAATTATTATAGCACCTTATCTGAATTGGTCAATATGTTGGTAACTAAGGGACTTTAAAAAGTTCAGAGGTACATACTTAGAAAGCCTAAAGAAATAAGGACACACCTTTGAAAGGCATGTAGAATTATTCAAAACTAATCTTACAATTTTCTCTTCTCCCAGTTGAGTATTAGACTCTTGTACCAATTTGTGCACTTCACTATAGGATCTAAGTGTTAGACATATGTCCTAGAAGCCAATACGACTGACACATTATAATAAATTTAGGATATAGTTTTGTACTTAATTCATTGATTTGATCAATAAAGGATAAGTTTAATTTTCATTCAAGTATGATGTGTCCTTGAATCATCCATGGAATTAATATTTTGATACATATTCTTAAAGTATTGAGAATTAGAGATATATATATATAATTCCTAAATGCTTTCAAACATAGTATCATCATAAGGATGGTGATCGATCTAGATAGACCGATGCATAGATCATTTTCTTCGAGATAGATGAGTCTCTGATCTACAGTGTAGAGATATTGAGCGATGAGTGTGAGTAGTTGTTAAAGAACAACTAGTACTAAGCATGATCATATGAGAGATCACTTAAATTTTTACTCGATCGTTAGTAATTATCTCGATGCTGTAGTTGTGTGAATGGTCCTTTGACCTATGATGGTATAACTACTCATAATAAGGTTGTCAGAGTTTGACTAACACATAAACATGGTCTCAATGAGTCCTTGTAGTGGATGTTGACGACAGTTGATCCACTGTAAGAGTAGGATACATATCTAGATAAAATCTATTGATCTTGATAGAGAGGAATAGTTCTATGAGATTTGAGAGGCTAAGTCTGAGAGTCTGTGGCCACAGCAGTATGATTGATGGAAAAAAATTTTTATGAAGATCATAATTATCTTGAGCTGATTGAATCTATCATATGACTGATGATGAAGTTTGATAATTTATCTATGATCTGCCATCTAGTCGGGACTCACGATAGCGGGATCGAATCACATATGAGCTATAACTTGAGATTCTTTTTTGATTCTACTAAGTTACCACAATACACTGCTAGGTGTCACGATGGATGGTGAGAGCTCATTAGGGTTGCTAAGGATTGACAATCCTTGATGAGTCAGAGTGAAACTATTTCGATCAATTGAAAGAAATTTTAATGATACTATGATAAAGATTATTGTATATCTTACTACTAGATAGAATAAAATCTATGAGGTCACACAATAAAGAGATTGGACCTGAAATAAGCAATTGGGCTTATGAAGTCTTCATTATGTTTAGAGAAACCCTATTGGGTTCAAGGTAATCATTCTAGCACATGGTTGAACTCAATTTTCTCTTCGTTTTTGAATTTTTTATTTGATAAGATTAATTTAAATTTAATTACCTACTAATAATTTAAATAAATTAGATTCATTGAGCTCCAATTGTTGGGTGCTTAGGGTTTTGGATCAAATGAAATAAGGGTTCAAACCCTTAATCAATTTTTTTGATAGTCTTGATTGGGCACCACTTGATTTGATCAAGTTGGGTGTACCTCCCCATTAGAGGGCATGGGGGACCAGCGTGAGGCATCCTCTAGACCCCATGTGGCATGTGTATTTGTGGGTGTAAGGGCTCCAATAGTTGGCACCAAAAGGATCTCCTAAATGGGGTAAAATAACTAAAGAAATAAGGATTTCTAATGCAAGTAAGACTTGTATTAAGTAGTAATTTGATTTTGAATAGGTTTCAAACCTTATGCCTATTTAAAGGAAACTTTCCTAAGGCTCCTTAGCATTGAATTTCAGCACCCCATGCCTCCCTTAGAAGTTCCCCATGCCCCCTCTTTCTTCTCCCTCTCCTCCCTTAAGATCCCAAGTGTTGGGAAATGTGTCCTAAAGCCAATCATCTAGGTTGTAGGTGATTGTGCTCCATATAAGTATATGAATTATAAAATGATAAATATTATCTGACAGATTTATCATAAGGAATACATCTTTCAAAATAGAGCTCATATGTTATGATGAAGTCCTTAGAACTACTACCAAAATAATAAAGGAGGATTTATCATGTGGTTCTTAAATCTAGCTCGTGACCAAATGATACAATTGTTACAAGGACGATAATTATATCGAGTGTAGGTCATTGTATGCCATATTAGTTGGTTGTCCTCTTAACTAAAACATATGGTGACACGGATATGGCATATGGATGATATGTAGGAGTACATTTCACGAAGCATGACCACTTTCAGAGTACTATGCTGTCAAAGATTACTCTAATGGGATATAGGTATATGTGTCCCTCTGACCTGAGACTGTCTTGATGACTTGCAAGCAACTCACTATGCTTTGGTGCTGGACTATCCGAATTTTTGATTCGATGATGGAAAGTTTTTGGATACAATCAAGTACTTGTAAAGTTTGAGTACGAGTCAAGATGGGATTGACCACTCCAAGTAAAATTGAAGATGATGCATCACTATATTTTAATTTAGCAAAATTTTAGCCAAAGTAGTCCTAATAAAGAGTCATAAGATTTTTAAGATTGAGACACAATGTGGACCATTCTTTCTAGGTAGACAGTTTAACTCTTAGTCATCTTTGAGCATCAAGTGTCAAAGGGATGAATTATACGGTAACTATATCTACGTGGGTTCTAGAGTGTTGCTAGACATACATTCAGCCTATCCGAACATCGGGTCCCATTGCTAGATGGTTACATCGATTAGTGCAGAAATTATTTTTATGCTACCGACTTCGATTCGAACCTATGGGATCACGCACATAGAAGTACCTATCTGATCAAATAGCTGATCGACCATTATAAATTATTGGAGGGTTTAATTATCAATTTGATTAATGATTAATCATATGCAAAGGTTGTAATAAATATTTACTAATGATTAGTAAATTAGAGGAACAACCAATTGACAATATGGTTATTAATTGGCTCAATTTGATTGAGTAATGGAGATTGGATTAGATCTAATTGAATTAAATTTAATTAGATTAGTTTTAGATTGATTGGATACATCCCTATTGAATAATAGGACTTGTTTCAATTGATCTCAGGGATGCATGTATATGATTCAATTATTTTTATATAAGCTTTGGATTGATTGGATGCAGCCCTATTAGATAATAGGGCTTGTTCCAATTGATCTCAGGAAAATAAATTAAAATCTATGCTGAATAGGATTTAATTATTTTATATCAATTTTGATTGGATCAAATCTTATTGAATAATAATAGGTTTGATTGGATCAAGCCCTATTATCAAATAGCTTCCCTGATATCCATCAAGAATCAATCCCTGGATCAATAGGGTTTTAATCTAACTAATTTCAAATTCAATTGGGATCTAATAATTGGGCTAGGACCCAATTAGTTAGTTGGTTATAACTAATTCCTAAGTTAGTTAGGATTGGGTCCAAGAATTAGTTAGAATTTGATCAAGATCTTGAATCCTATTTGAAATAGGACTAAATCCAAACCAAGCCACCCCATGTGATAATTAATTCCTCATGCCCTACTCTCTTTACCGTGAGAACTCTCCATGCCCCAAAGGATGCCACACCATCTTCTTTTTTTCATGAGAAAAGAAGGTACGCCCCTCTCCTTGTTGTCGCCAAAAAAAAAGGAGGCTTGGACGCCCCTCAACCCCATGTGCATCTCTCCTCTTCTCCCTCTTGGACGCCCCATAACCCCATGTGCATCTCTCCTCTTCTCCTCCCTTCTTGAAAGAATTTTATGAGAGTTTCTTACTGGCTTTTACGTATCAAAGGGAGGCTTCTCTACTGATTTTACAGTAAAAAATTGGAGAAGAAAAGTTCTTCTCAAGGAGAGATAGATCAAGGAAGAAGATGGATCTTCTTTCTTACACACAGCCTTGATGAAGAAGAAGTTCTTCTTTCAGATTTTTTTTTAATTTTTTTAAGATAAAAATTAGATTAAATCTAATTTTTAACATAAAAATTTGAAGAAAAAATATCAAAAATATTTGGTTGGGCATTTGGGGCTTCTTGGAGTTCTAGATCAAGGAAGAAGATGGATTTTCTTTCTTGTGCACAGTCTTGAAGAAGAAGTTCTTCTTTTAGATTTTTTTTTATTTTTTTTAAAATAAAAATTAGATTAGATCTAATTTTTAATATAAAAATTTAAAAAAAAAATATCAAAAAAATTTGGTTGGGTGTTTGGGGCTTTCTAGAGTTCTAAATCAAAAAGAAAAAGGAAGAAGAAGAAAGAAGAATGGTTCTTCTCTTGGATCTCTCTTTTGAATTTTTCTAGATCTTAAGATTTTATATGATTTTCAGCATGAAAAATCAGATTAGATCTGATTTTCATCATTAAAAATTAGGAAAGAAAAGTTTTTCTTAAGGGCATGAAAGGAAGAGAGAAAGGTTCTCTCTTATGCATGGAAAATTGAAAAAAAAATGATTTTTTTCTTGATCTCTATTGTAAAGATTAGATGCATGGATCCAGAAAGAAAAAGGAAGGATTTTCTTATTCTTCATCTTCATCATGTTCCTCTTAGATCAGCCAAAGGATGGTGTCTTCACAAGCTAGCACTCCCAGGGAGATTGATCAGCACAAGAATTTCGTATGGATACCTGTAGAGGTCAGACGTGTGTGTGGCTACCAAGCATCATGAAGAACCATCTACCATAAATTTTGAATACAGTGATCTACTACCCACACTCAGATATGAGATTTTGATCTCAATTAATATTTAGATGTGATCTAAATATAAATTAGATATGTTCTATACTTGCTGAATTTTAGATTTTAGATGTGCATATATGCATATTAGTTTATGTCATAGATCTTATATGGTGATTTAGATTTGATCTATACATGCATTGTAGATTAAATTATTTAATCTATGTATGTTCCACTGTAAAATTTTTGAAAATACATGCATATCACCCACCGTATTTTTCTTCAAATGGTATCAGAGTGAAGGTTCATTATGACATGAATATATATGCATGTAGAGTTGAAATCTAGATTTAGCAATATATAAGATGTATTATGATCTGATTTTAGATATAATTTAATATAGAATCAGATCTAATACAATTTAGATTTGATCTAAACTTTTGCATATATGATATGTAAATTAGATTAGATGTTCTGAGTAGCAAAGTACTCGGATTGAATAATTACCAAGCCGTCCGATCATAGGAGCAAGTAAGGTTACATGACTCTCTCTTTTCATTCAATGGGATGCTCTTCATGGCGTATAGGGGTGCCACTATGAGGTCCCATGAAGAAAATATGAAAAGAGAAAACTTACTTTTTTGCAAAACTCTAGATCTTGAAACCCTAGGTATTGTTATATGTGATACAAGTTGTGAAGAAACTAGTTACATCTAATCTTGATTAGTCAAAATTATTTTGATTGAAAATCATAAAAATTTAGATTTGATCTAAAAGATTTTATGATTTAATATAAAAGATTTACATAAAAAATTATTTCATAACCTTAACCCATGTTGATGCAATACTTAATTAAGAATTAAAAAATATATTTTAGATCTAGAATTGTGATTAAAGATCAAATGACATTGCATAAAATATGGGGCATAGGTTAGCTCAAATTAGATCCTTTTAATTGGGTTAGACCTAAGGTTAGAATCAAAGACTTAATAGACTAAAAAGAGTAGTTGATTCAGTCTAACCAATAGTTGATTTAGATTAGATCAAAGATACTCTAGATCAAAAATAATAGTTATAGTTGATTGAGTCTATATCTTTGATTAAACCAAATAGACCTTGATTCAGGCTCAAAGATTGAGCCCGAGTCATTAGACTGATTAGATCGTTAGGTGACTCGAGTTAACCCATATTGTTAAGGTTAATCAGTATGACTGATTTAGATATCCTAGACTGACTTGTCTCTAATCCTTCTCATGACTTGATAAAGTCAGTGGGAGGATCTACGACATGTCGATTAGACCCACTAGTCACTAGTCTTTTTCATGACTTGAAGAAGTCAGTGAGAGGATTTATAACTTATAGATCGACTAATATTTTATAAAATAAATTAATCAAATTCTCTAAATTATTAGGTCTATAAAATGAGTTAGTTATGGAGATAGCTAGATTATAGCCTGCCACTAAGCTGAATGGTAATGGATCTATTACTTTAGATTGACAATACAGGCACCATCCGTCTGGTATTCTCTCTGAATGATGGAATTATCATTCATCATATGATAACTCTGTTGAACTATCTGATGGTGGTCAGGTTGATTGAGCCATCCTCAGATTTATATGCAGTTTGTGTGGATTCTAGTATTCGCTAAAAAATTAAGATAATTTCATGAATTGGAGGTAGAGGCTACCAATTCGTATAAAATAGTAAAAAAACTTTTAGACTAAAATCTAAATTTTTAGGCTTAAAATAATTCATATATGAATAGATCAATTATTCTCTTTTAAAAAATTGCTAGAATATTATCACTTTGTTCATTGTTAGACAGTGACAATGTTATCAGACCTGACTTCGATAGCCAATATCGAAAGTTGAATATAGTTTTTGATAGAATTGATCAAAATATCTCAGGCTAACCCAAATAGGCTTAAAAGATAAATTAGTAAATTATCACTGGTCAAGATGTTATGTGATAACTTCTTGAAGTTTCTCTATTGATAATACTACTATCTGGGTATAGGACACCGACAGTGTTTGTAAAGAGTTACAAAAGACTTCAGAATAGTAGAAGATTTGAAAATGGCAAGAGACTCCTAAATGTAAGACATGAAAGTCTATTCCAATCTTAACATCAGAAATCATTGAGATTGTTTTCAATTCTAAAGATATTATTTTAGATGATTGTCACTATTATCCAATCTTATTAATAGTGTCAATAAGTATGATTATTATGATATCATTGTGAATGATACTGCAATAATATGTGGACCATTGAAAATAACATAAACTCATTACCATAGTCTGTTAGTGTAAAGTACACATCTAACTAGCATCCTAAATTAGACAATGTCACTGAAGCCTGCATTTGGTATAATTGACTTAGTCACCTTTTATTGGAAAGGGTGAATGAGCTAGCAATATTTTGAGTTTCATACATATTGACGTATTTGCACTCATAAACGTAAGTGTCAAAAGAGGGCTTTACTACTTCATTAAAATCTCTAACGATCTATCTTGGTATGGATGTGTCTTGCTTGTGAAGCATAAATTTGAATCAATTGAAATGTTCAAACGATTCTGTAATAAGGTAGAAAAATAAACTGCAAAAAGTATTAAAACTCATCGGTCAGATCGATGAAGTGAATATCTTTATAGTAAATTTTGACATATCTAAGAAAAAAAATAGATTCTCTCTCAATAAACCTCTCCTGCAATACCACTGTTTAAAAAAGTATCTGAAAGGTGGAATTAAACTTTGTTAGACATGGTTCGATCCACTATGAGGTTTGCTGGTCTGTCTGAGATTATATTTTAGAGACTACTTGATATATGCTCGAGAACATTCTGAGCAAATCAGTTACTAAATCTCGATAAGAGATATGGACTTGGGTAATTTGATACTCTCTTACTTTGACATTTGGGATGTCGAGCTTATGTGAAATATTTACTAACTGACTAGCTTGGATCTTGGTTTGATAAATATTATATTAAGAATATTTCTTCTACCTTTTGGAGGACATGAGATGTTCATGAATCTTAAGGCATTCTTTTTAGAAAAGAAGTTTCTTGGTTAAGGAACTGATGCCGCTAAGAGCAAGCTTAATGAAGCTTGAAAGGCAGAGGAATCAACTCTGACACAAACCAATAGATCTAGAGTTGATTAGATCAAAACTAGAGCCCGATGTAAAGGCATCCTTGAGTAGATATGGTAAAGTACCATATCAATCGAACAGATATTTTAATTTTTAAGTTTGGGATGGAGATTTGATCTCCCATACGGATGCTGTATAGGGATCTAACTTTGAGAAGTGGCTTGGAGTCATTAAATTTAAAATGAAGTCCATAAAGATTGATGATGTATAGACATTCATTGATTCACCTAAAAAGGTAAGACCCATAGGGTGTGAGTGGATTTTAGATGCATAAGAGGTGCAAACAGAAAGGTGGAGACCTATTAATTCTATCCAATTGCTAAAGAATTTTATCAAAGTTATAGTGTTGACTATGATGAGATGGTTTTCTTACAGCAATTCTCAAGTCCATTCAGATTAAATCAAACTTCTCGAAGTTAGAATATTGTTAGAAAATATGTCTCAAAGTCAATCATTAGATGATTGTGCTCATCTTGCAAACTGTATATGAATTTTTATTAATAAAAGTTATTTGATATTTTCATTATAAATTGATCATCTTTGAACTCCTATATTATAATGAAGTCTTTAGAACTATATATATTAATCGACAAAGGAGGATTTGTCATTAAGTTCTTAAAATTGTTCGTGACCAAATGAAACGCTATTACAAGGATGATAGTGATATCACATGTAGGCGTTGTGTGCCATATGAGTTGGTTATCCTCTTAATAAAGGAGTATAGAGATACTGTTATAGCATGCAGATAGAATATAGGAGTACATTCGCATCGAACATGATCATGTATCGAGCACTCTGCTGTCAAGAGTAGCTTGTGAAGGGTATGGGTATAATTGTCCCTCCGATCTGAGACCACCATGATGACTTGTAAGCAACTCACTTTACTTTAGTATCAGACTATCTGAGTTTCTAACTTAGTGATGGAAGGATACTAAGTGCAGTCAAGTACTTATCAAGTTGGTGCATGAATCAAGATGGAATTGACCCCTCTGAATTGGTAGGAGATATGCATCAGTGTATTTTAATTTAGCAAAATCTTGATCAGGATAATCTATAAGATGGATTTAAAAGATTTAAATATAATGTGGTCGACTTAATTAGGATTGATAGTTAAATCCTAAGTCACCTTGAACATTTGGATCAAAGGGATGAATTATACGGTAACCATACGCCAGTAGGTTCTAGAAGGTTGCTTTGCAACACTTCGATCCATCCAATCGTCAGGTCATCATTGCTAGATCGTTATATCGATTGGTATAAGAAGTTATTTCTATACTATCAACTTAGGTTCGAACCTATGGGATCACACACATTAGAAGATTTGGTCAGATCTGATGGCTGAACAGTCCAATTGGATTGTGACTCTGGTGAAGAGTCCTACTTGGACTAGGATTCTATGGGAGAGTCCCATTGGGACTAAGGCTCTATTATTTATAGAAAATTAATTAGTAATTAAATTATTAATTAACTTAATTTGATTGAATAAAAAGTTTTGGAATAAGTCTAATTGAATTAGATTCAGTTCGACTCAGATTGGGATTGATATGATCAAATTCGATTACAAGAGAAATTTGATCCTGATTCGATCAGGGTTTAGACTCGACTAATTCTTAATTGAGTTAGGAATTTGATGAGATATTTAGATTTTTAATTGAATTAGATTCATTTTTATCAGTAGTTTCAATCTAAATTTGATTTGGACTAGAATTGAATAAGAAATAAAGAGTCCAAATCAGACTAGGACTCTATCCTTATCTTTTGCGTCACATCTGGATCCATGCCAATTTCTCCATGCCTAATTGGATTTGGATTATGATTTTTGGTATCATGAGAGAAAATCTAATAAGGGTAGTCAGCTATAGCTGATGAGTCATAATATTATATCTTGTCTAATTCAAATGCGATCTGAATTAGAGATAAGATACAGACTAGGAAAGAAATTTTTCGTATATGGTATATTATTGGAGTCATATTATTTTTTTTCTTATTTTTCTTAAAAAATTCTTTGGCATGTAAGACTTTCAATTCTTTTCCATATTTTAATAATTTTTTTGAAATTTTTGGAGATATCAAAAGAGGTTTTGGCATTGATTCATGGCATCCTTTCTTGAAAAGTCCTAATTCCTAGTCTATAAAAAGGAGACCCCTCTCTTGGACATCCCATGATCAATTCTCTTATAGATTTTTTATTTTTAGAGCCTCTTCTTTTTCTCCTCTCTTCCTCCTCCAGATCTTCTATCACTTTGGAGTGTCCAAGGTGCTCGTAGAAGAAGGAAGAGGTCAGCTGTCGAAGTTGTTCACAGACTAGCATCTCCGAGCCCCTGATCTGCATTAGTCTTCGCATGAATTTTTTTATAGAGGCTAGATGACTTTGTGTGACTGTGAGTGACCTGAGGAATATCCTCTCCAACCATTAGATTAGAGGAGATCAAGATCAAAATTTGTTTGGTAATGACCTCTAACTTATTTTGATTCCTATAGTAGATCTAGAATTTCAGCATCGATGAGATCGATGTGATTTTTATTTTTAAATCTAAAGGATATATTTTTTATATAAAAGATCTTAATGTGATGGTATAAAATTAATTTATATATATATAACTAGGATTAAATTATTTAATCTATTATTTTTGCTGCATAAAATTTTTTTAATTGCATATACTGCACTACTGCAAATTTCTTTCAACTGATATCAGAGTCAGGTTATTTTGATATGAATTAATATGACTTTAGATTTAATTTTTATTATTAGATCTAATTATCTATGATTTAGATTAGATCTAAATTAATTTATTTTTAGATTTAATTATTATTTATTTAGATTAGATATTTTTAGCAAAGTACTCGGATTGGGTAATCACCAGGCCGTCCAGTCATAGAAGCAAGTAGGGTTTCATGACCCTCTCCTTCCATTCAATGGGGTGCTCTTCATGGTGTGTAGGGGTGCCATTGTGAGGTCCCATGAAGAAGAAAGTGAAAAGAGAAAATTTACTTTCTTGCAAGATCCTAGATCTTGAAACCCTAGGTGTTGTTGTATGTGATGCAAATTATGAAGATAGTTAGTTACATCTAATCTTGTTTAGTCAAAATTATTTTGATCTAAAATCATAAAAATTTAGATTTGATCTAAAAGATTTTATGACTTGATGTAAAAAGTTTATATGAAAAATTATTTTCGAAACCTTAATCATGTTGATGTAAAACTTAATTGAGAATTAAGTATCAAGCTGATTGGATCTAGAATTATGATTTAGATCTAATGACATTGCATAAAACATGAGGCATGGGTTAGCTCAAATCAGGTCCTTCTCTTTAATTGGGTTAGACCTAAAGTTAGAATTAAAGAATTGATTGATCATGTAGAAAAATTGATTAAGTCTAACCAAATGTTAACTTAGATTAATCAGAATTTCTCTAGTACAATAGTTGTAGATGGTCCAGTCTATGTCTTTGATTAGACCAAATGGACCTTGATTGTGACTCAGTAGTTGAACCCAAATCATTAGGTTGGTCAAATCAAAACTAGTTAACCAATTGATGTCTAAGATAAGTTTGACATTTCGACTGGTGATTTTTAATTGGAAGTGGCTTATCTGACTATTTCGATGATGTCTAAGGCAAGCTCAGCAAATCCTCCCACCAATCTCACTTATCTGATCAATTTGGTGAACTAAATTTTGATTAGATCATTAAGTGATTCGAGTTAGCCCATGCCATTAAGGTTGATCAGTGTGACTGATCTAAGTGCCAGTTCAATCAGCATGACCTAACCCGATTCAGTGACTTGGTGAAGTCAGTGGGAGGATTATGGTCTACTGATTGATCTTTTCTTCTCTTCTCTCTTCTCTAAATCGATTAAATTCTCTAAATTATTAGGTCCTTAAAATGAGCTGGTTATGGTGATAACTAGATCATAGCCTCCCATTAAGGTGAGTGATAATGGGTCTATTATTTTTGATTGACATTGCAGGCACCATCCATCTGATATTCTTTCTGAATGATGGAATTATAATTCATCATATGATGACTCTGATGAACTATCTGATGATGGTTGGGTTGATCGAGCCATCCTCGAGCCTGATCACTTATTAGATAGAATCATTGAGTAGGTTCAAGTTAATGGTTTGATCTAATTGAAACTTTCAGTGGATGCCCATTGCCTATTGAAATAAAATCTGAGGCTAAATTAAATACTAAAAGTTGTTTGAAAAAATAATTGATTGAGAACCTACCCATAAGAGCATATGGGTTGATCGAGCCATCCTCGAGCTTATGTGTAGTCTGTGTAGATTCTAGTACCTGCTAAGAAATTAAGATAATTCTTCGAATTGGAGGTGGAGGCTATCAATTTATATAAAATAGTGGGAGGATCTTTAAACTAAAGTCCAAATCTTTAGGATTAATAAATTCATATACTAATTAGGCTTTGTTCTTTCTTTGTGTGTGTAGATATGACCTCAAACTTGTCACTCCGATCACTGTTGGATAGTGAGAAGCTTATCGGACTGAATTTTGATAATTGGTATCAAAAATTAAAGATTGTTCTAGAGCATAGTGGATCCTTTATGTGATAATGAATCTGACACCTGAGGAGCCTATTCCTAACACCCGAGGAGTGGTCTGAGATACTTATTTGAAGTGGCTCAACGATCGCACCATGGTTCGTTGCATCATGCGGGCCTCCATGAATGATGAGTTCAGTCGGAAGTTTGAAGAAGCTTAGTTAGAGAAAATACTTCAAGTATTGAGGGATTCCTTTGGTACACTTAACGATGTTGAGCGGCACAAGACTAGTTACACCATTTTCAATGTTCGGATAAGGGAGGATGTATCTGTTACCAATCATATATTGTACATGATTGAGCAGATTGAAAAATTGAGCAAATTTAGCTTCCTTTTGCATGAACAGCTAGGGAAAGATGTGATCTTGAACTCGCTTCCCAAATCCTACTTGTCATTCCTCAGTCATTTCAGAATGATGAAGCCTGTAGTCAACTATCACAGTCTATTGAGATTGCTACAGACTTTTGAGAAAGATCACCACCTCCATAAGAAGACAGTGAATCTAGTGGGAGGATCTTCTTCGGATAGTCATCGTCCCTTTAAGAAAGGAAAAAAGAAGAAGAATAAGAAGGTGCCTGGTGCTGGGAGTTAATCTCAGAAACCCAAGTTCAAGGTTGATCAAAGTCAGGCAGAGTGCTTCTTTTACAAGAAGCAGGGTCACTAGAAGAGAAATTATCCTCAGTATATCACTTCTCTTGACTCGAACAGATCAAAGAAGAAGAAGCAATCAGTTGCTGGACAAGGTACTTATATGATAACACCTTATAACTTCTCTCTTATAGATACAATGACATGGGCATTGGATATTGAAAGCCCTATTCATATTTGCAATTTATTGCAGGGTCTTCAGGTCACTAGGAGATTTGGAGAAGGCGAGAGATTCCTGAATATTGAAGATGAAAGATCAATTCCAGTTTTAGCTTTAGGAATCATCAAGCTTATATTTGAGTCTCAATATATTATTCTTAATGAGTGTCATTACTATTCTAGTTTTCTTTTAAATATTATTTCTGTAGGCCTTTTGGTTAATTCAAATTATGAAATATCAATAAGAAAAACTTTTATAATATCATTTTGAATGGTGTTATAATTTTACATGGACAATTGAACAATAGTATCTATATTGTATGTAGGCCTAATGTAATGTATATTTCAAATAAATGCCTTAGAATAAATGATCTCACAGATGCCTACCTTTGGCATTGTAGGCTAGATCATATCAACAAGAACAGGATGAATAAGTTGGCTCAAGAAGAAATTTTTGATAAATATGATTATGAATCATTACCTACCTGTGAGTCTTGTTTGCTTGGAAAGATGATCAAGTCATCTTTTACTGGAAAAGATGAACAAGCCAATGATGTACTGGGTCTGATACATACCAATGTATGTGGATCCATGAGCACATATGCCAGAGGAGGGTATAGCTACTTCATCATATTCACAGACGACCTATCTAGATATGGGTACATCTACTTGATGAAATATAAGTCCGAATCATTTGAAATATTCAAATGGTTCTGTAATGAAGTAGAAAAATAAACTAAAAAAATATTAAAATTCTTCAATCTGATCGAGGAGGTGAATACCTTTTCATTGAATTCTGATATATCTAAGAGAGAATAGGATTCTCTCCCAATGGATCCCTCCAGAGACACCACAGCATAATGTCATCTCAGAAAGGAGGAATCAAACTTTGTTGGACATGGTTCAGTCCATGATTGGGTTTGCAACTCTATCGATCTCTTTTTGGAGATATGCACTTGAAATAGCCTATCTTGTGCTCAATAATATTTTGAGCAAGTCAGTTAGTAAGACACCATATAAAATATGATCAGGACGTAGGCCGAACCTCTCTTACTTTAGGATCTGGGGGTGTCCAGCTTATGTTAAATGATTATAAACTAACAAGCTCAGTCCTAAGTCCGATAAGTGTAATTTCATAGGGTACCCCAAGGAAATAAGGGGATATTACTTTTACCTGCCCGCTGAACAAAAGGTGTTTGTCAACAGTAAGGCATATTTTTTGGAAAAAAAATTCTTTAGTAAAAGAATAAATACCTCTAAAATCAAGCTTGATGAAGTTCGATAAGTAGAAGAACTGACACCAATGATTGAATCTAAACCAAATTTGATGAGATCAAACCTAGAGCCCAATGAACAAACATCCTTAAGGCGATCCGGTAGAGTACCATGTCAACTAGATAGATACTTGATTTCTTAGTCCGAGATGGAGATCCTATCGAACTCGATGAGAATGATGAGGATCCGATCACCTACATAGATACAATGCAGAGATTCGACTCTGATAAATGGCTTGAAGCCATGAGATCCAAAATGGAGTCTATGAAGGTCAACAATGTATGGACATTAGTTAATCCACCTGAAGAGATAAAGTCCATAGGGTGTAAGTGGGTCTTCAAGAGGAAGAGGGGTACAGACGGAAAGATGGAGACCTATAAAGCCCATTTGGTTGTCAAGGGTTATCATTAGCGTTATGGTATTGACTATGATGAGACATTTTCTCCTATGGTAATACTCAAATCCATTCAGATCATGCTTGCGATAGCAGCATATCTGGACTATAAAGTTTGCCAAATGGATGGAAAGACAGCTTTCCTAAATGGAGAGCTAAATGAAGAGGTGTATATGATACAACCTGAAGGATTCATATCTACAGATGAGTCCAAGATGTGCAAGCTTCAGAGATCCATTTATGGATTGAAGCAAGCATCTCAGAGTTGGAATATATGTTTTGATAAGGTAATCAGAATGTATGGCTTCATTAGGAATGGAGAGGAACCCTACATATATAAATAGGCAAATGGTTCGATAATTATATTTCTTGTGTTATATATGGATGATATTCTCTTAATCAAAAATGATGTCCCTGCATAGAATAAAAGTGTGGCTGTCGTCATAATTCTCTATGAAGGATCTGGAAGAAACAACCTACTGTTGAGAAATGTGTCCCAAAAAGCCAATCGTCAAGCTGTTGACGGTTGAGCAACCAAGTATTGTAATTGATTTATTAATAAATAAAAAATATTTGGCATTTTCATCATAAGCTTTCATCTTCTAATGAACTCCGTTGTTATGATGAAGTCCTTAGGACTATTTAGATTCGATAAAGAGAGGATTTATCGATTAGTCCTTAAAACTGTTCACGACCAAATGATAGGCTGTTAATAAGGACGACAGCTTCTATCAAGCATAGGTCGCTGTAGGCCATATGGGTTGGTTGTCCTCTTAACCAAGGAGTGTGGAGACACTGGTATGGCATACAGGTGAGATGTAAGGGTACATCGTCATTGAACGTGACCAACTCCAGAGCATTCTACTGTCGAGAATGTCTCTGATGGGATATAGGTATAAGTGTCCCTTAGACTTGAGATCACCTCAGTGACTTGCAAGCAACTCACTGTGCTTTGGTACTGGACTAACTGAACTTCTAATTCAGGGACGGAAGGCTTCTGGACACAGTCAAGTACTTGCAAAGTCAGAGTGTGATCGAGATGGGATTGACCACTCCAAGAGTTGGAGAAGAATGAGTCGCTGTATTTCAATTTAGCAAAACCTTGGCCAGGGTAATCCATCAGATGGATTTGATATTTTGAAATACAATGTGGACAACCTGATCAGAGTTGACAGTTGAACTCTGGGATGTCCTATGATCATTTTGGTCAAGGGGATGAATTATATGAAAACTATATCCGCATGGGTTCTAAGGATGTTGTTCTACACATTCGACCTATCCGGTCGTCGGGTATCATTGCTAGATGGTCACTTCGATTGGTATAGAAATTTGTTCCTATGCTACCAGCTTAGGTTCGGACCTATGAGGTCACACACATTAGAGTTCATGATCCGATCGGATGGTTGATCAACGATTAAGAATCGTTCTAGGGTTAGATGATCAATACGATTGATATTTAACCCAGTGCAAGTGTTGCAGGAGGATCGATTAGCAATTTGATTGCTAATTAGCTTAATTTGATTAAGCCAATGGGCTGAGATTAAGTCTAATTAAATATGATTTAATTAGATTTGGTTTGGGCTTGATTGGATCAAGTCCAATTGGTTTATTGGATAAGCCAAGTGCAAGGAAAGACTAGTCCTAGTTCAACTAGGACTTGGGTCAATCTAATTTCTAATTTGATTAGAAAATTAAATCAGATTTAAATCTAATTTAATCTGATTAAATTACGTTCTTAATTAGGTTAAGACCTATTTTAATTGGGTTGATCTAATTTTGATTTGATTTGGTTTGGGAAACCAAATTAAAACAAGTTATGAGACAGAATCCTAGTAGGACTAGGATTCCACCTTGCACCACATAAACCTTCTCCACGCCCTCTCTCTTATTCAACGCCAATCTCCACTTATTTTGTGCGACAAAAGCCCTCTCCCAGATCTCTCCCACGTTCACAAAAGGTCTCCTCTCTTCTTTCTTACATGGAAGGTGATTTGGATCAAATCTAAAAGGAATAAGTTTGGATTTCGAATTCTATGAGATAGAGTTTTAGAAATCCAAAACTCTTTCAATTTTGCACCGAATTTATCCAAATTTTTTTTGGAATTTTCGTGGCTTTTAGGGTTTACATTGTGCACCCTTTTCTGTTGATCCATCCACGAAAATATGAAGGAGGTGCTCAAGAGTTGGGCGTCCCTTTACTTGCCATGTTTGGATAAGCCTTGACTAGGTGTTTGACCTAGACAAGGACTCTATCATATCTCTCTATATAAGACGAGTTTCTTCATGAAATTTGAAGTGGAGATAGTTTTTTGAGAGGCCTTTCTGTCATCCAAAAATCAGAGAGAAATACCTTTAGGTAGTGGAGATATAAAAGACACAAGTTTGGGTGTCTAGAGAGAAAAACGTGAAGAAGAAGAGGGTCTTCTTCTAGGGTTTTTATTTTCATATCTTTCCTCCTTCCATCTTGAGTTTTCTGAGAGCGTCTCAGATCTGAAACTCCTCCTTCTACTTTCCATCTTTGGAAGAGTCCAAATCAAGAAGAAGGAGGCACCTGATCAACCATCAAAGAAGGATCAGCGCAGTACTAGCATACTGTGCTGATTTCCTGAAGCAGGACTTCTGATCGAGATTCGTGGGCTCGTGTGGATGACTCCTAGAGGCCGGATGCGTGTGCGGCTTGCAACATCATCCTTAAGCCCGGATCAGCGAGGTTAGAGTGTCTAACTTGCAAGGTAATAGATCTGATCTATTATTTAATACATACATTAGATGTAGCTAGTATAGAAACATGTTGATATGATCAACATGTAGTTCATACTATATTTATATATATTTTAATTTTTGATTTAATGCTATGTAATAATCATGTAATAGGATCTTAGATCTAGGGATTTTCTGATCTTAGAAAATAAATTTTGATTTATTTTAGTCTTCCGCTGTATGATCTTGAAAAAGTTTCAAGATCTAACCCTGAAACCCTAGATCTGGTTCCTACACCTACATCCTAGGGATGAAGATTTATAAAGATAGATCTAAGAGGCTGCTCGGACTCTCCCAATCCACGTACATAGATACTATGCTGAAACGATTCAGCATGAAAAATTTTAAGAAAGACTATCTTCCGATAGGCCAAGAATTTTCTCTTTCGAAAGGATATTGTCCGATAACTTCTCAAGAGAGAGAGCGTATGAGTAGAGTCCATATGCTTCGACAGTGGGTTCTATTATATACGCCATGACATGTACGAGACCAGACGTGGCATACTCATTAGGGGTAGTGAGTAGATACCAGTCTGATCTAGGAGAAAACCATTAGAAGGTCGTAAAGATCATTCTTAAGTATTTAAAAAATACCAAGGACTAGTGGCTTGTGTATGGGAAAATTGACTTGAAACTTGTGGGGTTCATCAACTCCAACTTTCAGTCAGACCATGATGATAGTAAGAGTGTATCAGATTATATTTTTATCCTAAATGAAGGAGCAAGCTGCTGAAAGAATTTCAAGCAGAATACTGTGGCAGACTCCGTTTGCGGAGCAGAGTATATCGCAGCATCCGATGCTGCGAAGGAAGCTGTAAGGTTGCAGAAGTTCATCGATGAGCTCTGAGTGAAATCCTTCGTTGATGGCCCTGTCTTGTTATACTATGATAATACTGAAGCCATTGCTCAAGCCAAGGAGCCGAGATCCCATCAGCGCACCAAACATATTCTTCATCGTTATCACCTTATCCGGGAGATCGTGGATCGAGGTGACATAGACCTTCAGAAGATTGATAGAAGGGAGAACCTGACTGACCTATTTACTAAAGCTCTCAGAATCAAGGAGTTTGATGACCACAAATTGAAGATAGGTATACGATACTGTACCAATTGGCTTTAGTCCAAGTGGGAGGTGTTGGAAAATGTATCCCAAAGCCAATCGTTAGACGATTGTGCCCATCTCGTAAACTGTATATGAATTTTTATTAATAAAAATTATTTAATATTTTTATTACAAATTGATCATCTTTCAACTTTTTTGTTGTAATGAAATTTTTTAGACTATATATATTAATCGACAAAAGAGGATTTATAGTTAAGTCCTCAAAATTATTTATGACCAAATGATACGCTATTACTAGGACGATAGCGATATCAACTGTAGGTCATTGTGTGCTATATGAGTTGGTTGTCTTCTTAACCAAGGAGTGTGGAGACACTGTTATGGTATGCAGATGGAATATAAGAGTACATTCGCATCGAACGTGACCATATGCCGAGCACTCTACTGTCAAGAGTAGCTTGTGAAGGGTATGGGTATAAGTATCTCTTCGATTTGAGACCACTATGGTGACTTGTAAGCAACTCACTATACTTTAGTATCAGACTATCTAAGTTTCTAACTTAGTGACAGAAAGATACTACGTACAGTAAAGTACTTATCAGGTCGGTGTGTGAGTCAAGATGGAATTGACCCCTCTAAATTGGTAGGAGATATACATCAGTGTATTTTAATTTAGCAAAATCTTGACCAAGATAATCCATGAGATAGATTTGAAAGGTTGAAATATAATGTGATCGATTTAATTAGGGTTGACAGTTAAACCTAAGTCACCTTGAGCATTTGGGTCAAAGGGATGAATTATACGGTAACCATACGCCAGTAGGTTCTAGAAGGTTGCTTTGCAATACTTCGACCCATCCAGTCATCGGATCATCATTGCTAGATGGTTATATTGATTGGTATAGAAAGTTATTCCTATGCTATCGGCTTAAGTTTGAATCTATGGGCTCACACGTATTAGAAGATTTGATCAGAACTGATGGCTGAAGAGTCTAATTAGATTATGACTCTGGTGAAGAGTCCTACTTGGACTAAGACTCTATAAGAGAGTCCCACTGGGACTGAGACTCTATCATTTATAAAAAATTAATTAGTAATTAGATTATTAATTGACTCAATTTGATTGAGTAAAGAGCTTTGGAACAAGTCTAATTGAATTAGATTCAGTTCGACTTAGATTGGGATTGATATGATCAAACCTGATTACAAGAGAAATTTGATCCTGATTCGATCAAGATTTGGACTCAGTTAATTTCTAATTGGATTAGGAATTTGATGAGATATTTAGATTTTTAATTAGATTAGATTCATTTCTATTAGTAGTTTCAATCCAAATTTGATTTGGATTAGAATTGAATTAGAAATGAAGAGTCCAAGTCAGACTAGGACTCTATCCTTATCTTTTGCGCCACATATGGATCCATTCCAATTTTTTCATGCCTAATTAGATTTGGGTTGTGATTTTTGATATCATGAGAGAGAATCTAATAAGAGTGGTTGGCTATAACTAATGAGTCATAATATTATCTCTTGCCTAATTCGAATGCGATCCGAATTAGAGATAAGATGCAGACTAGGAAAGAAATTTTTCATATATGGTATATTTTTGGAGCTATATTATTTTTTTTCTTATTTTTTTTGAGAAATTATTTAGTGTGTGAGACTTTATATTTCTTCTCCATATCTTAATAATTTTTTTAGAATTTTTGAAGATGCCAGAAAGAGGTTTTGGTGTTGATTCATGGCATCTTTTCTTGAAAAGTCCTAATTCCTAGTCCATAAATAGGGGACCCCTCTCTTGGACATCCCATGATCAATTTTTTTATAGATTTTTTATTTTTAGAGCCTCTTCTCCTCCTCCTCTATTCTTATTCTAGATTTTTTATCACTTTGAATTATCCAAGGTGCTTGTAGAAGAAGGAAGAGGTCAGGTATCAAAGTTATTCGTAGACTAGCATCTCCAAGCCCCTGATCTGTGCCAATCCTTGTGTGGATTTTTCTATAGAGGCCAGATGACTTTGTGTGGCTGTGAGTAACCTAAGAAACACCCTCTCCAACTATTAGATTAGAAGAGATCAAGATCAAAATTTATTTGATAACGATCTCTAACTTATTTTGATTCCTATAGTAGATCTAATAGTTAGATCTAGAATTTTAGCATCGATGAGATCGATGTAATTTTTATTTTTAGACATAAAGTATATATTTTTTATATAAAAGATTTTGATATGATAGTCTAAGATTAGTTCTTATACATGTGATTAGGATTAAATTTTTTAATCTATTATTTTTGCTGCATAATTTTTTTTTAATTGTATGTACTGCACTACCGTAAATTTTTTTCAAATATATATTTTGAACATATAGTTTTGTTGAGAATAAAATAGATTCTTGTATATATAAATAAGCTAATAGTTCTATAAAAGTATTTTTTATATTATTTAGATAAAATTTTTTTAATCAAAAATGATATCCCCGTATTACAGAGAATAAAAGCTTGGTTGTCATCTCTGTTCTCCATAAAGGTTTGGAAGGTTATGAGAACCATCCTTAAATATTTATGAAATACTAAGGATCAATGACTCATTTATAGAGAGTCTGACTTAAAACCTATGAAATATTGATTTTAATTTTTAATCGAATCAAAATTATAAAGTTGTGTCAGATTGTATTTTTATCCTAAAAAGATGAGCGACATGCTGGAAAGATTTCATGCAGTATTTAGTATCCAGTTTTATTTGCGATATGGAGTTTTTTATGGTATTTGATACTGGTAAAAAAGTTATTTGGCTATAAAAATTCATCAGCGAGCATGGAGTGGCACCCTCTATTGATGGTCCAATCTTTCTGTATTGATAGTAGTACTAGATGAAGCGAAAATTTAGTGCAGGGGCAAAATGGTAATTTTAAAACTTTTTCAAAATTACTATTTTACAGTGGAATTATTAATTAATCTCATTAATTAATACTAATTAACCCTACACTAGGATCTAAATATGATACAACAGCATGCATTTAAATTTGAAATTCAAATTTGAATCAGTAAACATTTTACAGTGCTGTGTTCAGAATACATCACCTTTTGCGGGTAGTCGATCACCGTAATCTGATCACCGTCGGGGGGCTCTGATTGTCACATCGTAGCCACACAAATGTCTGGCCTCTGTGGATCATCCACACGAAGCTCCCGTCTGATCAGCTCCTCACGAATGCTAGTTCATGATTTCACCCTTTTGATGGCAGATGTTGATCGAACTCCTTCGATCAATGTGTGCTAACTTCTCGGATGCTTCGAATTATCTGCACAGTTGCTTGAGAGGCTGATGGATCTCTCCCTGAAATTTGGTGGACTCACGACACTCGTGGCACACCAATCTCACTTTCCGAACCCTAGGTAGAAACCCTAGGGTACACACCAAAAACCCTGCGCCCAATTTTCTCTCTTTTCTTTCTTTTTCTCTCAGAAGGTTTTAGACCTTCACCTTGCACAGAAGCCTTTCTCACACCTCAAAGTTTTTCTCCTAAAATTTCTACGCACGTCCCACCTTCCTCCTCTTTTTAAAACAACATCGAACGTGTCTTATCCGCGTGAGAGGATAAAGACAAGAGGTTACACATTTGAATTCAAACGAAAACCAACTTATCCCTATCCTTTTGGGCGTGAGAAGAGAAGGGGCGTGGCTCTTTGTGCATGGAAAATATTTCATGAGAAACCTTTTCTCGTGTAAGTAATGTGGCACACAAAATGGATAAGGATGAAAGGGCAAGTAATAAGTTATCCATTCAAATTCAAACATGCTTTGAATTTGAATGGCTAACTAATTATTTTATCCATCCATATGGCACACAAATGAGGGCGTGGGGAAGGGTTTTGCATGAGAAAAATTTCATGAGAAGTTTCTTCTCGTGAATTCAAATGGGTGCAAGGAAGTTGGGTGTCGCAGAGAATTTAAAACAAGGTGGTTTGATTCAAATTGAGCCAACCTAGTTTAAAATAGGTCAAGCACAATTAGACCAGATTAAACCCAACATAATTAGGCTTAATTAGGCTCAATAAAATCCTAATCAAATCAAGAATTAACTAAACCTAACCCCTAATCAAATCAGAGACTAAACCACCTTAGCGATTAGGTCAACATTTAACCTAATCGGGTCAATCCAAACTGAATCCAATTCAATTGGACTTGATCCAAAAATAATTACTCAATCAAATTGAGTTAATTAGCGATCAAATCACTAATTAAACCTCTCATAAATATTGAGTCCAAATCCGATGGGCAATCAGGCATCAGAGACCTCGATATGAAACCCTGATCAAAGAATTCAAATTTCAAATTCAAAATTTGAAATTCAAAATTTTGACCCCGGTACCCAAAATGTGTGGAACTCATGATCAGAGAATCCTAATTCTCAATCATAGAGTTTCAGATAGGTAAGACTCATAATCAGCCATCAGATCAGAAAGGAACCTCTAATGTGTGTGACCCCGCAGGTTCGAACCTAAGCCGGTAGCACAGGAACCAATTCCTGTACTAATTGAAGTGACCATCTAGCAATGGTACCCGACGATCGGATAGGTCGAATAATCGCAATTGCAATATTCAGAACCTACGTGAATATGGTTACCGTATAATTCATCCCTTTTGACCCCTGTATTTAGGATGACTCAGGGTTAAACTGTCAACCCTGATGATATCATCCGAATCGTGCTCAACTCAATTAGTCCTGTGACTCCTCACTAGGACTACCCTGGCCAAGGTTTTGCTAAATTGAAACACGACTGTACACAGCTCCTAAACTGGAGTGGTCAATCCCATCTTGACACACGCACCGACAAGTCAAGTACTTGACTACACCCAGCAACCTTCCGTCACTGAATTAGAAATTCAGGTAGTCCAGTGCCTAAGTGCAGTGAGTTGCTTGCAAATCACCGTGGCGGTCTCAGGTCGGAGGGATATTTATACCCATATCCCATCGGAGCAAATCTTGACAGCAGAAATAGCTCCGGAGTTGGTCACATTCAGTGCAGATGTACCATTACATCTCACCTATATGCCATACCAGTGTCTCCACACTCTTTGGTTATGAGGACAACCAACCCATATGGCACACAACGACCTATGCTCGATAAACGTTGTCGTCCTTGGTAACAACGTATCATTTGGTCGTGAACATGTTTAAGGACTAAGCGACAAATCCTCCTTTGTCGAGTCTAAATAGTCCTAAGGACTTCACCACAACACAGGAGTTCATTAGAAGATGAAACATTTGTGATGAAAAAATATCAAAATAACTTTTATTTATTTATAATTCATGTACTAATACAAAAAGGAGCACAACCGTCAACAAGCTGACGATTGGCTTGGGGACACTATTCCCAACAATCTCCCACTTGGCCTAAAGCCTATCGGTGCAGTATCTAATACCCATCTTCGACTTGTAGTCGTTGAACTCCTTCACCGCAATGGATTTAGTGAATGGGTCGGCCAGGTTCTCCTTCCCATCGATCTTCTGAAGGTCGACGTCACCTCGATCCACGATCTCTCGGATGAGATGGTAGCGACGCAGAATATGCTTCGTCCGCTGGTGTGCCTTTGGTTCCTTCGCCTGAGCAATGGCTCCAGAGCTGTCGCAGTAGAGCAGAACTAGACCAACAAGGGAGGGTGCTACTCCGAGCTCGGTGATGAATTTTTTCAGCCACACCGCTTCTTTGGCAGCATCTGATGCAGCAATATACTCCGCCTCGCATACTGAATCAGCCACAGTGTGCTGCTTGGAACTCTTCCAGCAGACAGCCCCACCATTAAGGGTAAAAATAAATCCTGACACACTCTTGCTATCATCGTGATCAGACTGGAAACTAGAGTCTGTAAACCCTATAAGTCTCAAGTCCGATTCACCATATATAAGCCACTGGTCCTTAGTATTTCTTAAATACTTCAGGATGGTTTAAACAACCTTCCAGTGATTCTCTCCTGGATCAGATTGGTATCTACTCACTACCCCTAGTGAGTATGCCACATCTGGTCGTGTATATGTCATGGCGTACATGATAGATCCCACTGCTGAAGCATATGGAATCCTACCCATACGCTCTCTCTCTTGAGGTGTTGTCGGACAATCCCTCTTCGAGAGAGAAATTCCATGGCCTATCGGTAGATAGCCTTTCTTGGAATTTTACATGCTGAATATTTTTAGCATAGTATCAATGTACGTGGACTGGGATAAGCCAAGCAACTTTTTGGATCTATCCCTATAGATCCTCATCCCTAGGATGTAGGAAGCTTCTCCCAGATCCTTCATGGAGAACTGTGACGATAGCCAAATCTTTATTCCCTGTAATGCAGGGACATCATTCCCGATTAAGAGAATGTCATCCACATACAATACAAGAAATACTACTACTGGACCATTAGCCCACTTATAAATGCAGGGCTCTTCTCCGTTCTTAACGAAGCCATATGTTTTGATCGTTCTATCAAAATGTATGTTCCAACTTCGAGATGCCTGCTTAAGTCCATAAATGGACCTTTGTAGCTTGCACACCTTAGACTCATCTATGGATGTGAACCCTTCAGGTTGTATCATATACACCTCTTCGTCCAGCTCTCCGTTTAGGAAAGCTGTCTTCACATCCATCTGCCAGATTTCATAGTCCAGATGGGCAGCTATCGCAAGCATAATCCGAATGGATTTGAGCATTGCCACAGGAGAAAATGTCTCGTCATAGTCTATACCATAACGTTGACGATATCCCTTGGCAACCAGACGGGCTTTATAGGTCTCCACCTTTCCGTCTGTGCCCCTCTTCCTTTTGAAGACCCACTTACACCCTATGGGTTTTACTCCTTCAGGTGGGTCAACCAATGTCCACACATCGTTGACCTTCATGGACTCCATTTCAGATTTCATGGCCTCTAGCCATTTCTCAGAGTCAGGTCTCTGCATTGCATCCATGTAGGTGATCGGATCCTCATCATTTTCATCAAGTTCGATAGGATCACCATCCCGGACCAAGAAACCATAGTATCTGTCCGGTTGATGTGGTACTCTACCAGACCGCCTTAAGGGTGCATAATCAATGGGCTCCGGATCTGATCTAATCAAATCCAGTTCAGGTTTAGTAACATGTGTCGGTTTTTTCACCTGTCGAACTTCATCAAGTTCGACTTTAGAGGCAACAGTTCCTTCACTAAGGAACTCTTTTTCTAAAAAGATTGCCTTAAGGCTGACAAACACCTTTTGCTCATCAGCAAGGTAGAAATAATACCCTTTGGTCTCTTTTGGGTACCCTATAAAATTACACTTGTCAGACCTAGGTCCAAGCTTGTCTGTAATTAAATATTTAACATAAGCCGGACACCCCCAAACCCTAAGGTGCGAGAGTACTGGCTTACGTCCTATCCATATCTCATATGGCGTTTTGGCTACAGACTTACTCAGAACTCTATTTAGAAGGTAACAAGCCGATTCGAGCGCATATCCCCAGAGGGAGATCGGCAGACCAGCAAACCCCATCATGGATCGAACCATGTCTAACAGGGTCTGATTCTTCCTTTCAAACACACCATTATGCTGTGATGTTCCAGGAGGAGTCCATTGAGAGAGAATCCCATTCTCCCCTAGATACGTCAGAAACTCATTGGAAAGGTATTCACCTCCTCGATCAGATTGAAGAGTTTTAATACACTTTCTAGTTTGTTTTTCTACCTCATTTCGGAATAGTTTGAACATTTCAAATGATTCCGACTTATGCTTCATTAAATAGACATACCCATACCTAGATAGGTCGTCTGTGAAGGTTATGAAGTAGAAAAATCCATCTCTTGCACTTGAGCTCATGGGTCCACATACATCAGAATGTACCAGACCTAAGAGTTCACTGGCTCGCTCACCTTTTCCAGTAAAAGGTGACTTGGTCATCTTCCCAAGAAGACAAGACTCACAGGTTGGAAGTGATTCACAATCACTAACTTCAAGAATTCCTTCTTGAGCCAACCTGTTTATCCTGTTCTTATTGATATGACCTAGCCTACAGTGCCAAAGGTAGACTTCTGACACATTATCTATTCTAGAGCATTTACCAAATTTTTGAACCACATTAACAGACTGTGATAGTAAGTAAATTCTATTATTTAATTATCCAACAAATATTGTAACACCATTCAAAATGATATTGTAAATATTTCTTTTTATTAAAAAATCATAACCGTACATGGCCAAAAGGCCTACAAAAATAATATTTAATAAAAAACTTGGACAATAGTGACATTCACTCAGAATTACATTACGAGAATTGATTACAAGACTCATGATTCCTAAAGCTAGAACTGGAACTTTGCTTCCATCTCCAACATTCAGGAACCTCTCGCCTTCATCAAATCTCCTACTGACCTGCAGACCCTGCATCGAATTACAAATATGATAAGGGCTTCCGGTATCCAATACCCAGGCAGTAGTATCACAAATCGAAAAGTTGCAAGGAGTTATCATATAATTACCTTGCTTCTTCTTTGGCCTGTTCGGGTCCAGGGAGGCAATGTATTGAGGATAGTTCCTCTTCCAATGTCCGTGCTTCTTGCAAAAGAAGCACTCCACCTGGCTCTGGTCGTGCTTGCGCTTCTTGGTCTGACCCCGTGCTACTGTCCCAGCATGAGATTGTACCTTCTTATTTTTCTTCTTCTTGTTCTTCTTCCCCTTCCCAAAGGGTTGACGATGAGAAGAAGATCCTCCCACTACATTCACCGACTCCTTATGGAGTTGGTGATCCTTCTCAAAGTTCTGCAGCAACCCCAACAATCCGTGGTAGTTTACTGCAGGCTTTGTCATTCGAAAATGAGTAAGGAATGGGAGGAAGGACTTGGGCAAGGAATTAAGGATCGCATCCTTATCGAGCTGCTTGTGTAGAGGAAAGCCCAATTTGCTTAGGCGCTCAATCATCTCGATCATGTACAGTACATGATCAGTGACTGAGGCCCCATCCCTCATTCGAGCATTGAAAATGGCACAACTAGTTTTGTGTCTTTCAACATCGTCAGGCGTGCCAAAGGAGTCATTCAACATTTGAAGCATCTCTTGTGGCTGGGCGTTCTCAAACCTTTGGCTGAACTCGTCATTCATTGCTGCCAGCATAATACATCGAACGGTGGTGCGGTCATTGAGCCACTTCAAGTAAGTATCTCGGATCGCCTTACTAGCGTTCGGAGCTGGCTCCTCAGGTGCTGGATCCGTTACTACATAAAGGATCCGCTCATGCTCAAGGATGATTTTTAATTTTCGATACCAGCTATCGAAATTGGGTCCCATGAGCTTGTCATTATCTAATAATGACCGGAGCGACAGGGTAGTGGCCATAGCTGCTTAAAGGAAAACGAGACCTCTATTAGTACATAAATTAATACTAAAGACTTGAATTTTAGTCTAAAGTTTTTTCCAATATTTTTACGAACTGGTAGCCTCATCCTCCAATTCGAGAAATTACTTTAATTCCTTAATGGGTACTAGAATCCACACAGACTACACACGAGCCCAACTTTGGTTGGTCAACCCATGTGCATCTATGGGTAGGTTCTTAACCAGTTGTTTCTCTAAACAACTTCTAGTAATTGATTTTGCCCCAGAACCTAATCAGTAGGCTTTGGCCTCCACTGAAAAGATCTGGTTAGGTCCAACCATTAACATGACTTAATTTAATGAATCGGACCAATAAATGATCAGGCCCGACTTTGGCCGGCCAACCTAACCACCATCAGAAAGACTCAATCAAATTATCATATTATGAATAATAATTTCATTAGCCAATGAGCACCGGCCTTTGGGCCTCCAATGATCATTGAACTAATGGACTCATTATCACTCACATAATGGGAGGCTATGACTTAGTTATCATTATAACTTAATCATTTTAGGGACCTAATAATTTTGAGAATTTTATTAAAGAATAGTAGAGAAGAAATCATCCAGCCAATTTCAATCCTCCCACTGACTTCATCAAGTCAGATTAAAAAAAAGATTTAATTAAAGCTGGCATTAGGAGCACCTAAATCAGTCACACTGATTTACCTAATGACATGGGTGAGCTCTAATCACCAAGTGATCTAATCAAAATCTAACTTACCAGATTGGCCAGGTAAGTGAGATCAGTGGTGGGGATTTGCCATTAACTCGTCAATGATCGAATCAATGCGAGTAGCTTCCGCTTAAGAACCACTGGTCAAAACTGCCGAACTTACCTTAGACACCAACCGGTTCATTAGTTTTAATTTTGATCAACTTAGTAAATAGGGCTCCACCGTGTAGCCATGAATTAAGTCCATCTTGGTCTAGTTAAAGATATGGACCCATTCAACTACAACTATTGAAGTTGAGTCTAGAGTATCCTTGACCTAATCTAATTCAACTTTTGATTAGATTTGATCAATTACTCCATTTAGTCCATTTTTTAAACTAACCTTAGGTCTAACCCAATTATGGACCTAATTCATCTAACCCATTGACCCACAAGTTTATGCAATTGTCTTAGGTCTTAATTCATAATTCTAGACCTACTAGACAACACTTAATTCTTTTAATTAAGTACTTGGGCTGATGGGTCAGGGTTTGGCATTTTGAAAATAATTTTTAAATTTGAAAGATTTTATTTTCTGTTCACCAAATGTGTTAACTCATTTCACAAACGGGTCAGCACATTTCATAAACAGCAATTCTATTGCTCATTTCATAACAAAAAATAACTCAAAATAAATCATAAATTTTTTTTTAGATCTAATCTAACACATTCATGATAAATTTCTTAATTAAGTCCTTTCGCTGCTTCATCGGCATGGGATATAATTGCATCAGCACCCCTACCGCCATAGGAGACCCCATCGAATGGGAAGAGAGGGCCTTTAAACCCTACTTTTCTCCTATGATCGGACGGCCATGGCAACCAACCCAATTAGATTACTTGCTACTTGGATCAAGTATATCTAAATATACCAATTTCAAAATTTAAATTTTGAATTTCAAATTTTAAATTTTAAATTTTAAATTTTAAATTTCAAATTTGAGATTTCAACCAAATTTCAAATTTTGAATTTCCAATCTTTAAATTTTAAATTTTGAATTTTTAATTTCAAATTTCAAATTTCGAATTTCAAATTTCAAATTTCAAATTTGAGATTTCAACCAAATTTCAAATTTCAAATTTTGAATTTTGAATTTTAAATTTCAAATTTCAAATTTCAAATTTGAGATTTCAACCAAATTTCAAATTTTAAATTTTGAATTTTAAATTTGAAACTTTTAACAAATTTCAAATTTTAAATTTCAAATTTCAAATCTTTTTGAATTTTGAATATTGAATTTCAAATTTAAACTTATAGATTACACCTTAATCTATGCATGCATATGTATATCATATTCTAGAACCATGCTCTGATACCATTTGAAGCGAAAATTTAGTGCAGGGGCAAAATGGTAATTTTAAAACTTTTTCAAAATTACTATTTTACAGCGGAATTATTAATTAATCTTATTAATTAATACTAATTAACCCTACACTAGGATCTAAATATGATACAACAGCATGCATTTAAATTTGAAATTCAAATTTGAATCAGTAAACATTTTACAGTGTTGTGTTCAGAACACATCACCTTTTGCGGATAGTCGATCACCGCAATCTGATCACCGTCGGGGGGCTCTGATCATCACATCACAGCCACACAAATATCTGGCCTCTGTGGATCATCCACACGAAGCTCCCATCTGATCAGCTCCTCACGAATGCTAGTTCGTGATTTCACCCTTTTGATGGCAGATGTTGATCGAACTCCTTCGATCGATGTGTGCTGACTTCTCAGATGCTCCAAATTGTCTACACAGTTGCTTGAGAGGCTGATGGATCTCTCCCTAAAATTTGGTGGACTCACGACACTCGTGGCACACCAATTTCACTTTCCGAACCCTAGGTAGAAACCCTAGGGTACACACCAAAAACCCTGCGCCCAATTTTCTCTCTTTTCTTTCTTTTTCTCTCGGAAGGTTTTGGACCTTCACCTTGTGCAGAAGCCTTCCTCACGCCTTAAAATTTTTCTCCTAAAATTTCTACGCACATCCCACCTTTCTCCTCTTTTTAAAACAATGTCGAACGTGTCTTATCCGCGTGAGAGGATAAAGACAAGAGGTTACACATTTGAATTCAAATGAAAACCAACTTATCCCTATCCTTTTGGGCGTGAGAAGAGAAGGGGTGTGGCTCTTTGTGCGTGAAAAATGTTTCACGAGAAACCTTTTCTCGTGTAAGTAATGTGGCGCACAAAATGGATAAGGATGAAAGGGCAAGTGATAAGTTATCCATTCAAATTCAAACATGCTTTGAATTTGAATGGCTAACTAATTATTTTATCCATCCATATGGCGCACAAATGAGGGCGTGGGGAAGGGTTTTGCGTGAGAAAAATTTCATGAGAAGTTTCTTCTCGTGAATTCAAATGGGTGCAAGGAAGTTGGGTGTCGCAGAGAATTTAAAACAAGGTGGTTTGATTCAAATTGAGCCAACCTAGTTTAAAATAGGTCAAGCATAATTAGACCAGATTAAACCCAACATAATTAGGCTTAATTAGGCTCAATAAAATCTTAATCAAATCAAAAATTAACTAAACCTAACCCCTGATCAAATCAAGGACTAAACCACCTTAGCGATTAGGTCAATGTTTAACCTAATCGGGTCAATCCAAACTGAATCCAATTCAATTGGACTTGATCCAAAAATAATTACTCAATCAAATTGAGTTAATTAGTGATCAAATTACTAATTAAATCTCTCATAAATATTGAGTCCAAATCCGATGGGCAATCAGGCATCAGAGACCATCGATATGAAACCCTGATCAAAGAATTCAAATTTCAAATTCAAAATTTGAAATTCAAAATTTTGACCCCGGTACCCAAAATGTGTGAAACTCATGATCAGAGAATCCTAATTCTCAATCATAGAGTTCCAGACAGATTAGACTCATAATCAGCCATCAGATCAGAAAGGAACCTCTAATGTGTGTGACCCCGTAGGTTTGAACCTAAGCCGGTAGCACAGGAACCAATTCCTGTACTAATCGAAGTGACCATCTAGCAATGGTACCTGACGATCGGATAGGTCGAATAATCACAATCGCAACATTCAGAACCTACGTGAATATGGTTACCGTATAATTCATCCCTTTTGACCCTTGTGTTTAGGACGACTCAGGGTTAAACTGTCAACCCTGATGATATCATCTGAATCGTGCTCAACTCAATTAGTCCTGTGACTCCTCACTAGGACTACCCTGGCCAAGGTTTTGCTAAATTGAAACACGACTGTACACAGCTCCTAAACTGGAGTGGTCAATCCCATCTTGACACACGCACCGACAAGTCAAGTACTTGACTACATCCAGCAACCTTCCGTCACTGAATTAGAAATTTAGGTAGTCCAGTGCCTAAGTGCAGTGAGTTGCTTGCAAGTCACCGTGGCGGTCTCAGGTCGGAGGGACATTTATACCCATAACCCATCGGAGCAAATCTTGACAGCAGAAATAGCTCCAGAGTTGGTCACGTTCAGTGCAGATGTACCATTACATCTCACCTGTATGCCATACCAGTGTCTCCACACTCTTTGGTTATGAGGACAACCAACCCATATGGCACACAACGACCTATGCTCGATAAACGTTGTCGTCCTTGGTAACAACGTATCATTTGGTCGCGAACATGTTTAAGGACTAAGCGACAAATCCTCCTTTGTCGAGTCTAAATAGTCCTAAGGACTTCACCACAACACAGGAGTTCATTAGAAGATGAAATATTTGTGATGAAAAAATATCAAAATAACTTTTATTTATTTATAATTCATGTACTAATACAAAAAGGAGCACAACCGTCAACAGGCTGACGATTGGCTTTGGGACACTATTCCCAACACTAGAGACATAGCTCAAGCTGAAAAATTGATGTTCTATCTAAGAACTAAATATTTTCTGTATTACAATCATCTTGTTTGATAAGATCGAAATAAAATTGACTTTGGAAAGATTGATTGAAAGGAGAACTTGACTGACTCATTGACTAGAGCAATGGGATCTAATGAGTTCGATGATCATAAATGGAAGATGGGTATGTGATACCGATCTAATTGACTTTAGATCAAGTGGGAGTTGTTAAAAAATATGTTCTAAAGCCAATCATCTAGGTTGTAGGTGATTGTGCTCCATATAAGTATATGAATTATAAAATGATAAATATTATCTGGCAGATTCATCATAAGAAATACATCTTCCAAAATAAAACTCATATGTTATGATGAAGTCCTTAGAACTACTACAAAAATGATAAAAAAAAATTTTATCACATGGTTCTTAAATCTAGCTCGCGATCAAATGATATAATTGTTATAAAGATGATAATTATATCGAGTGTAGGTCATTGTGTGCCATATTAGTTGGTTGTCCTCTAAACCAAGATGTATGGTGACATGGATATGGCATATGGATGATATGTAGGAGTGCATTTCACTGAGCGTGACCACTTTTGAAGTACTCTACTGTCAAGATTTGCTCTGATGGGATATAGGTATATGTGTCCCTCTGACTTGAGACTGCCTCGGTGACTTGCAAGCAACTCACTGTGCTTTCGTGCTGGACTATCAAAATGTTTAATTCGATGATGGAAGATTTTTGGGTACAGTCAAATACTTGTGAAGTCTGAGTGCGAGTCAAGATAGAATTGACTGCTCCAAGTAAAATTGGAGATGATGCATCACTGTGTTTTAATTTAAAAAAAATTTGACCAAAGTAGTCCTAGTGAGGAGTCACAAGATTTTTAAAGTTGAGACACAATGTGGACCACTCTTTCTGGGTTGACAGTTTAACCCTTAGTCATCTTTGAGCATCAAATATCAAAGGGATGAATTATACGGTAACTATATCCACATGGGTTCTGGAGTGTTGCTGGACATACATTCAGCCTATCCAGATGTCGGGTTCCATTGCTAGATGGTTACATCGATTAGTACAGGAATCGTTCTTATGCTACCGATTTAGGTTCGAACTTATGGGGTCACACACATAGAAGTACCTATCTGATCAAATGACTGATTGACGATTATGAATCATTGAAAGATTTAATTATCAATTTGATTGATGATTAATCTTATGCAAAGGTTGCAATAAATATTTACTAATAGTTAGTAAATTAGAGGAATAAGTAATTGATAGTATGATTATTAATTGGCTCAATTTGATTGATCAATGAGGATTAGATTAGATCTAATTGAATTGGATTCAATTGGATTGATTTTGGATTGATTCGATACATCCCTATTGAATAAGAGGTCTTATTCCAATTGATCTCAGGAATGCATGAATATGATTCAATTATTTTTATATAGACTTTGAATTGATTGGATGCAGTCCTATTAAATAATTGGGCTTGTTCCAATTGATTTTAAAAAAATAAATTAAAATCTATATTGAATAGGATTTAATTATTTTATATAAGTTTTGATTAGATCAAATCCTATTGGATAATAGGTTTGATTGGATCAAGTCCTATTATCAAATAGCTTCCCTGATATCTATCAAGAATCAATCTCTGGATCAATGAGATTTTAATCTAACTAATTACAAATTCAATTGGGGCCTAAAATTGGACTAGGACCCAATTAGTTAGTTGGTTATAACTAATTCCTAAGTTAGTTAGGATTAGATCCAAGAATTAGTTTGAATTTAATCAAGATCTTGAATCTTATTTGAAATAGGACTAAAACCAAGCCACCCCATGTGATAATTAATTCCTCACGCCCTACTATCTTTTGAAGCGAAATTTGAGTGCAGGGGTAAAATGGTAATTTTAAAAAATTTTCAAAATCACTATTTTATAATGAAAATTATTAATTAATCTAATTAATTAACATGTGTTTACCCTACACTAAGATCTAAATATGATATACAGCATGCATGGATTTAAATTTGAAATTCAAATTTGAACAGTAAATAATTTACTATTCTGTGTTCAGAACATAATACCTTTGTGCGGATAGTCGATCGCCATAATCTGATCACTGTCGAGAGGATCTGATCATTGCAACACAGCCACATAGCATGTCTGGCCTCTGCGGATCGTCCACACGAAGCTCCCGATTTGATCGGCTCCTCACGAGTGCTAGCTCGTTGTAGAGCTCTTTCAACGATCGATGTTGATCGAACTCTTCTGATCGATGTTTGCTGACTCCTCAAATATTCTAAATCATCAACAAGTGTGCTTGAGAGGTTGATGAAGTTCTTCCTGAAATTTGGTAGGCTCACGACACTCGTAGCTCACCTTCTCACTTCCCAAACCCCAAGCTGAAACCCTAGGAAACTCACTGAAAACCCTGTGCCCACTTTTCTTTCTTTTCTTTCTTTTTCTCTCGAAAGGTTTTGGACCTTCACCTCATGCACAAGGCTTCCTCACACCCTAGGCTTTCTCTCCCAAAAATTCTATGCACGCCCCATCCTTCTCCTCTTTTTAAAATAACGTAGAACATGTCTTATCCATGTGAGAGGATAAAGATAAGTGGTTGCACATTTGAATTCAAATCAAATTTGAATTCAAATGCAAACCAACTCATCTCTATCCACTTGGGTGTGAGAAGAAAAGGGGCGTGGATTCATTTGTGCATGGAGAGTTTATACAAGAAATACTTTCTCGTGTAGAACATGGGGCGCTAAAGAGGATAAGGACATGGCGCATGGATTGGTTGCTCATTCAAATTCAAACTTTCTTTTGAATTTGAATGGCCAACCAACCATCCTTATCCACCTATATGGTGCACAAATGTGGGGTGTGGGAAGGGCTTTGAATGAGAGAAAATTCATGAGAAGTTGCTTCTCATGAATTCAAATGGGCGCTGAGATATGAGGTGGCGCAGGGATTTGAATTCAAATGATGGTTTAATCTTAATTTAACCAACCTAATCAAAATAGGTTAAGCACAATTAGACTAAATTAAACCCAACTTAATTAGGTTTAATTAGGCTCAATAAAATCTTAATCAAATCAGAAATTGACTAAGCCGAACCCCTGATCAAATCAGGGACCAAACCATCTCGACGATTAGGTCAACTCTTAACCTAATCGGGTCAAACCCAACTGAATCCAATTCAATTGGACTTGATCCAAAAATAATTACTCAATCAAATTGAGTTAATTAGTGATCAAATCACTAATTAAATATCTCATAAATACTGAGTCTAAATCTGATGGGCAATCGAGCATCAGAATTCATCAATATGAAACCCTGATCGAAAAGTCCCAAACCAGTGGAACTCTTGACCCCGGTACCCAAAATGTGTGGAACTCATGATCAGAGAATCCTGATTCTTGATCACAGAATCCCAAACATGTAGGACTCTTTACCAGCTATCAGATCAGATAGGAACCTCTAATGTGTGTGACCCTGCATGTTCGAACCTAAGTCGGTAGCACAAGAACCAATTCCTGTACTAATCGAAGTGACCATCTAGCAATGATACCCGATGTCCGAATAGGTCAAATAGTCGCAATCACAACACTCAGAACCTACGTGAATATGGTTACTGTATAATTCATCCCTTTTGACCCCTGTGTTTAGGGTGACTCAGGGTTAAACTGTCAACCCTGATTAGATCATCCGAGTCGTGCTCGACTCAATCAGTCCTGTGACTCCTCACTAAGACTACCCTGGCTAAGAGTTTGCTAAATTGAAACACGACTATACACAGCTCCTGAACTGGAGTGGTCAATCCCATCTTGACACACGCATCGACAAGTTAAGTACTTGACTACACCCAGAGCCTTCCATCACTGAATTAGAAATTCAGGTAGTCCAGTGCCTAAGTGCAGTGAGTTGCTTGCAAGTCATCGTGGCGGTCTCAGGTCGGAGGGACATTTATACCCATATCCCATCGGAGCAAATCTTGACAGTAGAGATAGCTCCGGAGTCAGTCACGTTCAGTACAGATGTACCCTTACATCTCACCTGTATGTCATACCAGTGTCTCCACACTTCTTGGTTAAGAAGACAACCAACCTATATGGCACACAACGACCTATGCTCGATAAACATTGTTGTCCTTGGTAACAACGTATCATTTGGTCGTGAACAGGTTTAAGGACTAAATGACAAATCCTCCTTTGTCGAGTCTAAATAGTCCTAAGGACTTCACCACAACACCGGAGTTCATTAGAAGATGAAACAATTTATGGTAAAAAATACCAAAATAACTTTTATTTATTTATAATTTATATACTAATACAAAAGGAGCACAACCTTCAACAGGCTGATGATTGGCTTTGGGACACTATTCCCAACAATCTTCCACTTGGCCTAAAGCCAATCGGTGCAGTATCTAATACCCATCTCCGATTTGAAGTCGTCGAACTCCTTCACCGCAATGGCTTTAGTGAATGGGTCAGCCAGGTTCTTTTTTTCATCGATCTTCTGAAGGTCGACATCACCTCGATCCATGATTTTTCGAATGAGATGGTAGCGGTGCAGAATATGCTTCGTCCGCTGGTATGCCTTTGGTTCCTTTGCCTGAGCAATGGCTCCAGAGCTGTCACAGTAGAGCAGAACTGGACCAATAAGGGAGGGTGCTACTTCGAGCTCGATGATGAATTTCCTTAGCCACACTGCTTCTTTGGCAGCATCTGATGCAGCGACAGACTCCGCATCACGAACTGAATCAGCCACAGTGTGCTGCTTGGAACTTTTCCAGCAGATAGCCCCACCATTAAGGGTAAAAATAAATTTTGACACACTCTTGCTGTCATCATGATCAAACTTGAAACTTGAGTCTGTAAACCCTATAAGTCTCAAGTTCGATCACCATAAACAAGACACTGGTCTTTAGTATTTCTTAAATACTTTAGGATGATTTTAACAACCTTCCAATGATTTTCCCCTGGATCAGATTGGTATCTACTCACTACCCCTAGTGAGTATGCCACATCTGGTCATGTACATGTCAAGGCGTACATGATAGATCCCACTGTCGAAGCATATGGAATTCTACCCATACGCTCTCTCTCTTGAGGTGTTGTCGGACAATCCCTCTTCGAGAGAGAAATTCCATGGCCTATCGGTAGATATCCTTTCTTGAAATTCTCCATGCTGAACCTCTTCAGCATAGTATCAATGTACGTTGACTGGGATAAACCAAGCAACCTTTTAAATCTATCCCTATAGATCCTCATCCCTAGGATGTAAAAAGCTTCTCCTAGATCCTTCATGGAAAATTGTGATGACAGCCAAATCTTTATTCTCTGTAATGCAGGGACATCATTCCCGATTAAGAGAATGTCATCCACATACAATACAAGAAATACCACAACTGGACCATTAGCCCACTTATAAATGCAGGGCTCTTCTCAGTTCTTAATGAAGCCATACGTCTTGATCGTCTTATCAAAACGTATGTTCCAACTCCGGGATGCCTGCTTAAGTCCATAAATGGACCTCTGTAGCCTGCACACCTTAGACTCATCTGTGGATGTAAATCCTTCAGGTTGTATCATATACACCTCTTCATCCAGCTCTCCATTTAGGAAAGCTATTTTCACATCCATCTGCCAGATTTCATAGTCCAGATGGGTAGCTATCGCAAGCATAATCCGAATAGATTTGAGCATTGCTACAGGAGAAAACATCTCATCATAGTCTATACCATAATGTTGACGATATCTTTTGGCAACCAGACGGGCTTTATAGGTCTCCACCTTTCCGTTTGCACCCCTTTTCCTCTTGAAGATCCATTTACACCCTATGGGTTTTACTCCTTCAGGTGGGTCAACCAATGTCCACACATCGTTGACCTTCATGGACTCCATTTCGGATTTCATGGCCTCTAGCTATTTCTCAGAGTCAGGTCTCTGCATTGCATCCATGTAGGTGATCGGATCCTCATCGTTTTCATCAAGTTCGATAGGATCGCCGTCCCAGACTAAGAAATCATAGTAATTGTCCGGTTGACGTGGTACTCTATCAGATCGCCTTAAGGGTGCAGGAACAATGGGCTCCGGATCTGATCTCACCAAATCTGATTCAGGTTCAGCTACTTGTGTCGATTTTTCTACCTACCGAACTTCCTCAAGTTTGACCTTAGAGGCAACAGTCCCTTCACCAAGGAACTCCTTTTCTAAAAAGATTGCCTTAAGACTAACAAATACCTTTTGCTCATCAGCTAGGAAGAAATAATACCCCTTGGTCTCTTTTGGGTACCCTATGAAATTACACTTGTCAGACCTAGGTCCAAGCTTATCCGTAATTAAATGTTTAACATAAGCCAGACACCCCCAAACCCTAAGGTGTGAGAGTACTGGCTTACATCCTATCCATAACTCATATGGCATTTTGGTTACAGACTTACTCAGAATCCTATTTAGAAGGTAACAAGCCGATTCGAGCGCATATCTCCAGAGGGAGATCGGCAGACCAGCAAACCCCATCATGGATCGAACCATGTCCAACAAGGTCCGATTCCTCCTTTCAGACACACCATTATGCTGTGGTGTTCCAGGAGGAGTCTACTGAGAGAGAATCCCATTCTCCCCAAGATATGTCAGAAAATCATTGAAAAGGTATTCACCTCCTTGATCAGATCGAAGAGTTTTAATATACTTTTTAGTTTATTTTTCTACCTCATTTCGAAATAGTTTGAACATTTCAAATGACTCTGACTTATGCTTAATTAAGTAGACATACCCATACCTCGATAGGTCGTCTGTGAAGGTTATGAAGTAGAAATATCCACCCTTGCACTTGAGCTCATGGGTCCACATACATCAAAATGTACCAGACCCAAGAGTTTAATGGCTCGCTCACCTTTTTCAGTAAAAGGTGACTTGATCATCTTTCCAAGAAGACAGAACTCACAGGTTGAAAGTGATTCACAATCACCAACTTCAAGAATTTCTTCTTGAGCCAACCTGTTTATCCTATTCTTATTGATATGACCTAGCCTACAATACCAAAGGTAGACTTCTGACACATTATCTATTCTAGGGCATTTATCGGAGGTTTGAACCACATTAACAGGCTATGACAGTAAGTAAATTCTATTATTTAGTTGTCCAACAAACATTGTAACACCATTAAAAATGATATTGCAAACGTTTCCTTTTATTAAAAATTGATAACCGTACATGGCCAAAAGGCCTACATAAATAATATTTAATAAAAAGCTTGGACAATAGTGACATTCACTCAGAATTACATTACGAGAATTGATTACAAGGTTTATGATTCCTAAAGCTAGAACTGAAACTTTGCTTCCATCTCCAACGTTCAGGAACCTCTCACCGTCATCGAATCTCCTACTGACTTGCAGACCCTACATCGAATTGCAAATATGATAAGGGCTTCCGGTATCCAATACCCAGGCAGTAGTATCATAAATGGAAAAGTTGCAAGGTGTTATCATATAATTACCTTGCTTCTTCTTCGGCCTGTTTGGGTCCAGGGAGGCAATGTATAGAGGACAGTTCCTCTTCCAGTACCCCTGCTTCTTGCAAAAGAAGCACTCCGCCTAGCTCTGGTCGGGCTTGTGCTTCTTAGTCTGACCCTGTGCAGATGTCCCAGCATGCAGCTACACCTTCTTGTTCTTCTTCTTCTTGTTCTTCTTCACTTTCTTAAAGGGTCAACGACCAGAAGAAGACCCTCCCACAACATTCACCGACTCAAAGTTCTACAGCAACCCCAACAAGCCCGACCCTCATTCGAGCATGTACAGTACATGATCAGTGACTGAGGCTCCATCCCTCATTCGAGCATTGAAAATGGCACAACTAATTTTGTGCCTTTCAATGTCGTCAGGCGTGCCAAAGGAGTCATTCAACATTTGAAGCATCTCCTACGACTGGGTGTTCTCAAACCTGCGGCTGAACTCATCATTCATTGCCGCCAGTATTATGCATCGAACGGTGGTGCGGTCATTGAGCCACTTCTGGTAAGTGTCTCGGACCATCCCTCTAGCATTTGGGGCTGGCTCCTCGGGTGCCAGATCTGTTACTACATAAAGGATCCGCTCATGCTCAAAGATAATTTTTAATTTTCGATACCAGCTATTAAAATTCGGTCTCATGAGCTTGTCATTATCTAATAATGACCGGAGTGACAGGGTAGTGGCCATAGCTGCATAAAAAAAAATCAGACCTCTATTAGTATATAAATTATTAATACTAAAGACTTGGACTTTAATCTAAAGTTTCTCCCAATATTTTTAACGAACTGGTAGCCTCAACCTCCAATTCGAGGAATTACTTTAATTCCTTAGTGGGTACTAGAATCCACATAGACTACACATGAGCCCAACTTTGGTTGGTCAACCCATGTGCATCTACGGGTAGGTTCATAACCAGTTGTTTCTTTAAACAACTTCTAGTAATAAATTTTGCCCCAGAACCTAATCAGTAAGCTTTGGCTTCCACTGAAAAGATCTAGTTAGGTCCAACCATTAACATGACTTGATTTGGTGAATCGAACCAATAAATGATCAGGCCCAACTTTGGCCGGCCAACCTGACCACCATCAAAAAGACTCAAACCAAATTATCATATTATGAATGATAATTCCATTAGTCAATAAGCACCAGGCCTTTGGGCCTCCAATGATTATTAAACTAATGGACTCATTATCACTCACTTAATAGGAGGATGTGATTTAGTTATCACTATAACTTAATCATTTTTAGGACCTAATAATTTTTGAGGATTTTATTAAAGGATAGAAGAGGTGAAATTAACCAGCCAATTTCAATCCTCCCACTGACTTCACCAAGTCAGATTAAAAAAAAAAATTAATTAAAGCCGGCATTAGGAGCACCTAAATCAGTCATGGGTGAGCCCTAATCACCAAGTGATCTAATCAAAACCTAACTCACTAGATTGACCAGGTAAGTGAGATCAGTGGTGGGGATATGCCATTAACTCCTCAGAGATCGAATCAATGCGAGTAGCTCCCACTTAAGAACCACTGGTCAAACTGCCGAACTTACCTTAGACACCAACCGGTTCATTAGTTTTAATTTGATCAACTTAGTAAATAGGGTTCCACCACGTAGCCATGAATTAAGTCCATCTTGGTCTAGTTAAAGACATGGACCCATTCAACTACAACTATTGGAGTTGAGTCTAGAGTATCCTTGACCTAATCTAATTCAACTTTTGATTAGATTTGACCAATTACTCTAATTTAGTCCATTTCTTAAAGCTAACCTTAGGTCTAACCCAATAATAGATCTAATCCATCTAACCCATTGACCCACAAGTTTATGCAATTGTCTTAGGTCTTAATTCATAATTCTAGACTAACTTGACAACACTTAATTCTTTTAATTAAGTATTTGGGCTGATGGATCAGGGTTTGGCATGTCAAAAATAATTTTCAAATTTGAAAGGTTTTATTTTCTGTTCACCAAATATGTTGACTCATTTCACAAATAGATCAGCACATTTCATAAATAGCAATCCTATTGCTAATTACATAACAGAAAATAATACAATCAAAATAAATCATAAATATTTCTTTAGATCTAATCTAACACATTCATGATAAACCTTACAATTGAACCTTTACAATTAAGTCCTTTCGCTGCTTCATCTGCATGGGATATAATTGCAGCGGCACCCCTACCGCCATAGGAGAACCCATCGAATGGGAGGAGAGGGCCTTTAAACCCTACTTTTCTCCTATGATCGGACGGCCATAGCAACCAACCCAATTAGATTACTTGCTACTTGGATCAAGTATATCTAAATATGCCAATTTCAAAATTTAAATTTTAAATTTCAAATTTCAAATTTTAAATTTTGAATTTTGAATTTCAAACAAATTTCAAATTTCAAATTTCAAATTTTTGAATTTCAAATTTTGAATTTTAAATTTTGAATTTCAAATTTAAAATTTCAACCAAATTTTAAATTTCAAATTTTGAATTTTGAATTTCAAATTTTTGAATTTTGAATTTTGAATTTTAAATTTCAAATTTCAAATTTCAAATTTTGAATTTCAAATTTTTTGAATTTTGAATTTCGAACAACTTTCAAAATTTAAATTTCAAATTTTGAATTTTAAATTTTAAATTTTAAATTTTAAATTTAAACTTTTAGATTACAACTTAATCTACGCATGCAAATTCATATATCATATCTTAGAACCTGCTCTGATACCATTTGAAGCAAAATTTGAGTGTAGGGATAAAATGATAATTTTAAAACTTTTTCAAAATCATTATTTTATAGTTGAAATTATTAATTAATCTAATTAATTAACATGTATTTATCCTATATTAAGATCTAAATATAATATACAGCATGCATGGATTTAAATTTAAAATTCAAATTTGAACAGTAAATAATTTACTATTCTGTGTTCAGAACACAATACCTTTATGCGGATAGTCGATCGCCGTAATCTGATCACCGTCGGGAGGATCTGATCATCGTAACATAGTCACACAACATGTCTGGCCTCTGTGGATCATCCACACGAAGCTTTCAGTCTGATCGGCTCCTCACAAGTGCTAGCTCGTTGTACAGCTCTTTCGATGGCCGATGCTGATCGAACTCCTTTGATCGATGTCTGTTGACTCCTCAGATGCTCTAGATCATCAGCAAGTATGCTTGAGAGGTTGATGAAGTTTTTCCTAAAATTTGGTGGGCTCACGACACTCGTAGCTCACCTTCTCACTTCCCGAACCCCAGGCTGAAACCCTAGGGAACTCACTGAAAACCCTGCGCCCACTTTTCTTTCTTTTCTTTCTTTTTCTCTCGAAAGATTTTGGACCTTCACCTCATGCACAAGGCTTCCTCACACCCTAGGATTTCTCTCCCAAAAATTCTACACACACCCCATCCTTCTCCTCTTTTTAAAATAACATAGAACATGTCTTATCCGCGTGAGAGGATAAAGATAAGTGGTTGCACATTTGAATTCAAATCAAATTTGATTTCAAATACAAACCAACTCATCCCTATCCACTTGGGCATGAGAAGAGAAGGGGTGTGGCTTCATTTGTGCATGGAGAGTTTATACAAGAAATACTTTCTCATGTAGAACATGGGGCATTAAAGAGGATAAGAACATGGCGCATGGATTGGTTGCTCATTCAAATTTAAACTTTCTTTTGAATTTGAATGGCCAACCAACCATCCTTATCCACCTATATGGTCCACAAATTTGGGGCATGGGAAGGGCTTTGCATGAGAGAAAATTCATGAGAAGTTACTTCTCGTGAATTCAAATGGGCACTGAGATATGAGGTGGCGCAGGGATTTGAATTCAAATGGTGGTTTAATCTTAATTGAACCAACCTAATCAAAATAGGTTAAGCACAATTAGACTAAATTAAACCCAACTTAATTAAGTTTAATTAGGCTCAATAAAATTCTAATCAAATCAAAAATTGACTAAGCCTAAATCCTGATCAAATCAGGGACCAAACCATCTCGATGATTAGGTCAACTCTTAACCTAATCGGGTCAAATCCAACTGGATCCAATTCAATTGGACTTGATCCAAAAATAATTACTCAATCAAATTGAGTTAATTAGTGATCAAATCACTAATTAAATCTCTCATAAATACTGAGTCCAAATCTGATGGGCAATCGAACATCAAAATTCGTCGATATGAAACCCTGATCGAAAAGTCCCAAACCAATGGAACTCTTGACCCTGGTATCCAAAATGTGTGGAACTCATGATCAGAGAATCCTGATTCTTGATCATAGAATCCCAGACATGTAGGACTCTTTACCAGCCATCAGATCAGATAGGAACCTCTAATGTGTGTGACCCCGCAGGTTCGAACCTAAGCCGGTAGCACAGGAACCAATTCCTGTACTAATTGAAGTGACCATCTAGTAATGATATCCGACGTCCGGATAGATCGAATAGTCACAATCGCAACACTCAGAATCTACATGAATATGGTTACTGTATAATTTATTTTTTTTGACCCCTGTGTTTAGGATGACTCAGGGTTAAACTGTCAACCCTGATTAGATCATCCGAGTCGTGCTCAACTCAATCAGTCCTGTGACTCCTCACTAGGACTACCCTGGCCAAGATTTTGCTAAATTGAAACATGACTGTACACAGCTCCTGAACTGGAATGGTCAATCTCATCTTGACACACGCACCGACAAGTCAAGTACTTGACTACACCCAGCAACCTTCCATCACTGAATTAGAAATTCAGATAGTCCAGTGCCTAAGTACAGTGAGTTGCTTGCAAGTCACCATGGCGGTCTCAGGTCGGAGGGATATTTATACCCATATCCCATCGGAGCAAATCTTGACAGTAGAGATAGCTCCAGAGTCGATCATATTCAGTATAGATGTACCCTTACATCTCACCTGTATGCCATACCAGTGTCTCCACACTCCTTGGTAAGAGGACAACCAATCTATATGGCACACAATGACCTATGCCCGATAAACATTGTTGTCCTTGGTAACAACGTATCATTTGGTCGTGAATAGGTTTAAGAACTAAACAACAAATCCTTCTTTGTCAAGTCTAAATAGTTCTAAGGACTTCACCACAACACAGGAGTTCTTTAGAAGATGAAATAATTTGTGATGAAAAATACCAAAATAACTTTTATTTATTTATAATTTATATACTAATACAAAAGGAGCACAACCGTCAACAGGTTGACGATTGGCTTTGGGACACTATTTCCAACATCTTTATCGTGGGAACTCTCCATGCCCCAAAGTATGCCGCACCATCTTTTTTCTTCTATAAGAAAAGAAGGTATGCCCTCCCCTTGTCACCAAAAAAGAAAAGGGAGGGGGCATCCAAGAGTTGGATGCCCCACAACCCCATGTGCATCTCTCCTCTTCTCATCCCTTCTTGAAAGGATTGTGTGAGAGTTTTTTGTTGGTTTTTGCATATCAAAGAGAAGCTTCTCTGCTGATTTTATAGCAGAAAATTAGAGAAAAAAAGTTCTTTCCAAGGAAAGATAGATCAAGGAAGAAGATGGATCTTCTTTCCTACATGCAGTCTTGAAGAAGGAGTTCTTCTTTTAGGTTTTTTTTTATTTTTTTAAGATAAAAATTAGATTAAATCTAATTTTTATTATAAAAATTTAGAAAAAAAATATCAAAAAAATCTAGTTGGGCATTTGGGGCTTCTTGGAGTGAAGATGGATCTTCTTTCTTGTGTGCAGCCTTGAAGAAGGAGTTCTTCTTTCAGATTTTTTTTTATTTTTTTTTAAATAAAAATTAAATTTAATTTAATTTTAATTTAAAGATTTATAGAAAAAATATCAAAAAAATTTGGTTGGATGTTTGGGGCTTCCTAGGTTCTAAATCAAGAAGAAAAAGAGAGAAAAAGATAGAAGAACGGTTCTTCTCTTGAATCTCTCTTTTAATTTTTTTTTAGATCTCAAAATTTTATATAATTTTTAATATAAAAAATTAGATTAGATCTAATTTTTATCATAAAAAATTAGAGAATAAAAATTTTTCTTAAGGATGTAAAAGGAAGAGAGAAAGGTTCTCTCTTATGCGTGAAAAATTGAGAAGAAAAGATTCTTTTCTTGATCTCTATTATAGAGATTAGATGCATGAATTTCAGAAGAAAAGGAGAAGATCTCCTTATTCTTCATCTTCATCATGTTCTTTTTAGATCAGTCAAAGGATGGTGTCTTCACGAGCTAGCACTCCCGAAGAGATCGATCAGCATAAAAACTTTGTGTGGATACTGTAGAGGTCGAACACGTATGTGGCTGTCAAGCATCATGAAGAACCATCTACCACAGATTTTAGATACGGTGATCTACTATCCATGCTCAGGTATGAGATTTTGATCTCAATTAATATTTGATGTGATCTAAATATAAATTAGTTATGTTCTATACTTGCTGAATTTTAGATTTTAAATGTGCATACATGCATATTAGTTTATGTCATAGATCTTATATGGTGATTTAGATTTAATCTATGCATACATTATAGATTAAATTATTTAATCTATGTATGTTCTGCTATAAAATTTTTGAAAATGCATGCACATCACCCACTGCACTTTCCTTCACCAATGCCCAAAAGAGTTGGGCATCCAATATCTCCACGCCCAAGAGGAGCTTGGGCATCCCCTTGCTTGCTGATTTTCAAGCCTTCATTGTTTCATAATCAAGAAAAGAAAAGCAAAAGAACAAGAGAAGAAGAAGATTAAGGAAATGATCAAAGAGTTGATTGCGATCCAGACTTCGTTCAGATTCACAGGTTGATTTTTCTTAGAGAAGAAAATCAATACCAAAGAGAGCTATTTCAGACTGATCCTGAGTGGATACCCATAGAGACTAGGTATTTACGTGGCTAAGAGATAATCTACTATCTTCTAGATCCAGATTTAAAGAAAGAATTTATGAAACAGGTATGTGATTCGATCATATATTCAGTTTCAGCATAAAATTCAGCATGTGTTCAATTTCAGCATATGAAGTAGATCCTAGTATTCTATATTTTATGTATACATGATATATATTAAAAAAATATTTTAATTTTAATTTTATTATATTATTTAAAAAAAATTTAAAATATGTATGTCCCGACACCAATTACAATAGTGATATCAGAGCCACGGATTTCATATGCATGAAATTGGCATACATATTTTGAAAAAAAATTTAAATTTTGATTTTTCTTGATACATGAGATATATAAATGATTACTTTTAATTTAAAATTTATTTTAGATTTAATTTTTAGATCATATAGTTGATATGTGAAAGCATGCATAGATTTGAATTTTGTTCTAGAATAATTTTTGATTCATATTTATGTGATGTGAAGATGCATGCATGAATGTGAAATTAATTTGACCTAATTTATGACTCATATATGAGATATGTGATTATATATTTAGATCTAAAAAATATTATCAATATGATTTATGATTTGTATATGAAATATATGACATCATGTTATTATCTGAATTTTTGTTTAGATCTAAATTTTACATACATATATGAGATATATGCTCGTATGTTAAATCTAAAAATTAGTTTCATAATTTAAAATTTATCTTTCATACAAAAAATTTAGATCTAAAATTTAGTTTTAGAATCTAAAATTTATGTTTCTGCATAAGGATTTTGGTCATGAAAAAATCAAAAAATTAGGTCATATAATCAGATTGTATCTTTTTTTTTTTGATTTGAACACAATGGATCTAATTTGATTAAGTAATTGATCAAATTGAGTCAAGTATTGATTAAGGTTAGGTCAATTAAGTTATAAGATCAAGCATTATTATTGATCAAATTGATTGAATCCCATGTGTAGAATTGATTAACCTAAGGACCTAATTTGGCTCGATGGCTTGAGCCTGATTCACTTAAGCTAACCTATTTGGATCAATTGATTTATTAATGTTTAAGGCAAGTAATTGAGAGGTGATTATTTAATTAATTTTATTCACTGATCTGGTCAATTTGTTGGTGTCTAAGGAAAATAATGAGAGGACTCCCATCGATCTCCACTTACCTGACCAATTTGAAAGATTGAGTCCTGAATAAAGTTGCTTGACGGTTTGATTTAGCCTATGCCCATTAGATTGGTCATATGATGACTGATTAGATGAGATCTAAATCTAAATCTCCTCATAAATATTAAGTCCATAGATCTTTCATCACTGCAAATGTGCGGACGTGCTACCGGTGTTAATTATTTTTAACTGGTCACAGTGTTGGAAAATATATCCTAATGGCCAATCGTTTGATAATTATGCTAATTATAAATATATATGAATTTATCAATAATAAAAATTATTTGATCTTTTTATCATAAGGTTACATCTTCTAACGAACTCCTATATTGTGATGAAGTCCTTAGGACTACTTTGATCGATAAAGGAGGATTTATCACATAGTCCTTAAACTGATTCGTGATCAAATGATACGCTATTATTAAGACGATAGTGATATCAAGTGTAGGTCGCTGTGTGCTATATACATTGATTGTCTTCGTAACTAAATGGTGTGGAGATACTGATATGGCATGCAAGTGAGATGTTGGAGTACATCATCACTGAATGTGATCATTTGCTGAGCACTCTGCTGTCAAGAGTTGCTCGTGAAGGATATGGGTATAAGTGCCCCTCTGATCTGAGATTACCACGGTGACTTGCAAGTAACTCACTATACTTTAGTGTCGAACTATCTAAATTTATAATTTAGTGATGAAAGATTTTTGGATACAGTCAAGTACTTATCAAGTCAGTACATGAGTCAAGATGGGATTGATCCTTCCAAATTAGTAGGAGTTAATGTATCAATGTATTTTAATTAGCAAAATCTAGGCCTGAATAATCCATGTGATGGATTTAAAAGATTGAAATATAATATGGATGACTTATCTAAGATTGACAGTTAAATCTTAAGTCATCCTTGAGTATTAGGGTCAAAGAGATGAATTATATGATAACCATACACCAATAGATTCTTGAATGCTGCTTCATAATTATTCGACCTATCTGGACGTCAGATCTCATTACTAGATAGTTATATTGATTAGTTTTAAAATTTATTCTTATACTACTGACTTAATTTCGAACCTACAGGGTCACACTCAAAAGAAGTTTCTCACGATCATGTGGTTGATCAACGATTGAGAATCATTCAAAGATTTAATTATCAATTCGATTGATGGTTAACTTTATGCAAAAATTATACTAAATTTATTCACTGAGTATTAGTAAATTAATAAATAATTAATTAGTAATTAAATTATTAATTAGCTTAATTTGATTGAGCAAAAAGAATTTGATAAAATCTAATTGAATTAGATTCAATTAGATTTGACCCAATTAGGTTATGAGATGACCTAATCACTAAGAGAGAATTATCCCTGATTTGATCAGAACTTTGGTTCAATCAATTTTTAATTTGATTAAAATTTGATTAAAAATTTTTTAACCTAATTAGATTGGGTTTTATCTATTTATTTGGGCTAAACCAATGTGATTTGGTTTGGATTCAAATAAGGAAACCAAGAGTCCATAAAAGATTGTACTCTTCTCCCTTGCACCACCAATTTTCAATGCCCATATTGTTTCATGCCAAAAGATTTTTTGCATGAGATTTCTTCACAAAAAAGAGCCCTCCACCTTCCCTATCTCACATCCAAATATGGGTATTATTTAGTTTTAAATGGAAGGTTCAAATGTGATTTGAATTGGATACCATATAGATAATGTTTGACATTATCTATAAGACCTTACACCCACTTATTTTATTCCTTTCTTTATGCAATCAAAAAGGAAAATTTTTTACCATGGGAAATCAGTTGGAGAACTAATTTACTATGAAAAAATAAGAAAGAGGGCATCCCATATTTCCTTGGGCATGAATTTGTTATAGGAGGCGACATCTCTTTGTAGAGTTCAAACAATGTTGGACTCTTCATCCCTACCTTATTACTCACAAATAAAAGGAGTTTTATTTTTATTTTGTGTATGTAAGAAAGAAGAGAGAGAGGTCTTCATGTTAGGATCCTTGGGTGTGAGTTCATGGTGTGGAAAAAGAAGAGGAGTCCTCTTCTCTGGGGTGAGCGCAAGATCTAAAAATCCTAGGGTTTGGACCAAGGGTTTGGGAAAAGAAAAAGATAAGTGAAAAATTATTTTCTTCTCCATCTTTCTTTCACATCCTCATCTCCTCCAGATGTTCTTCTTCAATCTCTAAAAAGATTCTAGAGATTTAAAGAAAGAATCCAGATCGGCCAACCAGAAGGTCTTTGTGCGAACTAGCATTCCCGAGGAGATCGATCAGATCGGAGCTTCGAGTGGACCTTCCGTAGAGACCGGACATATGTGCGGCTTTGAGCAACCAGCAAAGATCTTCTTACCATATCTCTCAGTAGTAGTGATCATCAATCTGTACTCAGGTATCAAGTTCTGAACTCAGATATTTATAGATTTGATCTATTATTCATATGTATGCATGTAGATTTTATCTTCTATATTTTTCAGATTTTATATGCCACATATCATGTCATAGATCCTAGAATAAGTTAATTTGATGATTAGATTATTTACATGTTAGGTTAATATAATTAATCTAAATATCTTCTGCTGTATTTTATTTCAAAATTTTTGAAATATATTTATGAAATCACCTAAGTTTTCCAACTGTGGTATCAGAGCCTAGGTTCGTTATGACATGTTATATGTGCTTATTAAATCTGAAATTTAATTTTATTTAGATCTGATATATGATATCCTAGATCTTAATTTAATTAATAGTTGATCACACAAACTAAAATAAAGTTGTCCGGCTATAGGATTGGACAATGAATAGGTTGTCCTAGTTTGTGCTAATCTTTAATAAAATCTGATTTTATATATTACATATGATGTTTATGATCTGATTTAGATGTGATCTAAGGTTATGATCAGATCTGATAAAATTTAGATTAGATCTAAATTCATATATATATGATATATGATTAGATTAGATGATCCGATTAGCAAGTACTTGGATTGGGTTAATCACCAGACCGTCCGATCATAGGAGCAAGAAGGGTTTAAAAATCCTCTCTTCCTATTCGATGGGGTGCTCTTATGGCATGTAGAAGTGACATATGATTAAATCTCATGAAGAAGAATGCAAAAAGAAGAACTTACTTTTCTGTAAAATCCTAGATCTTGAAACCCTAGGTTTGTTGTGTGTGATACAAAGTTGTATAAAAAAATAAAATATCTAATCTATATAATTAAAATTATTTTAATCATAAAAAAATAAAATCTAAAATCATAAAAAGTTTCAATATAATCTAAAAGGATGTTTATAATTGATTTTATTTGAGCATTATGTAAGAATTTTCAAATATGAAATTCTTTGAAACGTGCTCGCACAATGATTGAGCCGACCCAATTTTAAACTGAGTTAACCCAATCCCTTTATATAGCTGACTTAATATAGATTGAGTCGATCCAATTTCAGAATAAAAAATTTTTGCATAAAATTTATTATAAATTATTTATAAAATAAAAAATTAAAATTATTTCAAATCTAAACCTAAATCCATGCTGAACCTACACTTATTTAAGAATTAAATTGAACTAATTAGATCTAAAATTATAAATTAAAGATCTAATGTCATTCACATAAAATAGGGGTTGATAGGTTTATGGGTTAGCTTGATCAGATCATCTTAATTGGGTTAGATCTAAGGTTAGAACCAAAGGGTTAATGGATCGAGTAGAGAAATTGATTAAATCTAACCAAATACTGAATTAGATTAAATCAGAATTTTTTTAGAACCAATATAATAGTTGTAGATAGTCAAGTCCATATCTTTGATTAGATCAAATGGATCTTGATCATGGCTCAGTGGTCGAGCCCAAGTCTTTAGGCAAACCTAATTGAAACTAATGAACCAATTGGTGTCTAAGGTAAGTTTGGCATTTCAATCGATGATTTTTAATTGGAGTGGCTTACCTGATCATTTTGATGGTATCTATGGCAAGCTTAGCATACCCTCCCACCGATCTTACTTACTTGGCCAATATGGTTAATCAGCTTTTGATTAGGTTGCTCATTGATTCATGCTAACCCATGCTGTATAGGTAAATTAGTGTGACTGATTTAGGTGCTCCTAGATTGACCAACTAGTCTTGAGTCCTCTTCATGACTTGGTGAAGTCGGTGGGAGAATCTATAACTAGTTGGGTGGATCAGATTAAGCTTAATTTTCTTTGATTTGACTTGGTGAAGTCAGTGAAAGAATTAAGAATAGCTGGTCAAATCTCTTCTTTAAATTAATTCTTAAATCTTCTAAATTATTAGGTCTCTTAAATGAGATAGTTATGGTGATAACTAAATCATAGCCTCCTGTTAAGTTGGATGATAATGGGTCTATTAGTATGATGATCATTGGAGGCCCAAAGGCCTAGTGCTCATTTGCTATTAGAATTACCATTCATAATATGATGACTTAGTCGAGTCTCTCTGATGAGTGATCAGGTTAGCTGACCAAAGTCGGATCTGATCATTTGGTAGTTAGATTCTTGAGTATGATTATTTTAATGGTTGGACCTAATCGAAACTTTCAATGGAGGCCCATCGCCTATTGAAATGAAATCTGGGGCAAAACTTATTGCTAAAAATTATTTATTGAAATAATTGATTAAGAACCTACCCATAGATATACATGGATAAGCCGGTAAAAGTCAGGCTCATGTGTAACTGTGTGGATTCTAGTACCTGCTAAGAAATTAGAGTAATTCCTCAGATTGGAGGTAGAGGCTACCAATTTGATTAAAATAGTGAAAGAACTTTTAGACTAAAGTCCAAGTCTTTAGGCTTAATCAATTTATAAACATAAAGGTCTTGTATTTTTCTTTCAGTTATGGCTAGATGTCTGTTGCTCCATTCACTATAGGACCCAACTTTGATAGTTGGTATCAAAAGTTGCAAATAGTTTCAGAGAACGTATGGATCCTATATATGATTATGGATCCAGCACCTGATGTTTCTGCATTCAACACACATGATGCAATCAAAAGTACTTATTAAAAGTAGTCAAATAATCGTATCACTATGTGATATTTTTGAGAGTAGCGAAGAATATGAATTTAGTTGTAAATTTGATGATGCTCAATGAAAAAAAATTCTTCAAATATTGAAGGAGTTCTTTTGCACCTCTAAAGATGTATCTTCAGTGGGGCAACAATCCTTTGAAAAAAAAAAAAAGGGTGCAAAAGAGTCGTGCTTGGGCTGAGGAGCTCGAACTGACAAAAGAGTCTAATGTTAACCTAGTCTGACAAAATTCCTTGACCCGAATAGGATAAGAAAAAGAAATCAGCAAAAGATTGCTGGACAAGGTACTTATATGATAACACCTTGTGATTTCTCTATTTGTGACACTACTACCTGAGTATTGGATATCAAAAGTCTATACAAATTGTTACAACGATTTCAGATTAGTAGAAATATTGAAAACAGCTAAAGTTTTCTGAATGTTGGAGTTGAAAGTCATGTTTCGATTTTGGCTTTTAAAATTTTCAAGCAAGGTTTTGATTCTAATAATGTCATTTTCGGTAATTATCACCATTATCTATTTTGATGAATATAAATTTTGTAGGCCTTCTAGCCAAGGATGGATTTATATTATCAATATAGAATGATTTTTATGATATCACTATGAATGATATCAAAATCATGTGTGGACAACAAAAAAAATGACATTTAAGAATAGTCACCGCCTGTTAGTGTATTGTACACAACAAACAAACTTTCTAGAGTAGATAATGTCACAAATACCTTTTTGATGAATTTTTTGTTGGATTTTGGTGATGCAACGAAATGTAAGTTTCAAAAATTTTTACATGAATTCAACAATTGAAAATAAGTTTAACAATTAAACATAACTACCAAAACTCAAAAGCCCTAGGAACACCTTGATGATTGCAATCAAACAACATAAGAATGTATATAAGCAAGGGATCAGATGTCATATACCAACATAAAAATAATGATCTGGTAATTTTGAGATCTCCACAAGACTCCAAAGTAGAAGCCCTCCAATGATGATCCACACGGGACTGATCAGGGCCCTTCACAATTTGACGTAGTGTTACAGTCTTCTTCACAAGTTCACTGCCAATCGTCCTTCGCAAGAACTAAAAGAATAATGCCCTACAAGCCAATCGTATATGGATGCGATAGGGTGATTTCTATAATTTATCTTTCAAACTCATGTAATTGATATTTATATTATTAATAAAATAGATATTTATGATTCATTATATGCTGCATCTTATTATTTAAGATTATAATAAACCCTATAGGTCTGGACAATGATTTTAGGATCATGATGAGATCACACCAGTGAGATCTAACTCTTTGATAGCCATGACCTAAAATATTTTTAGTCATTGGTTCATTGAGTCGGAGATCAATGATATCGATAAGACTGGCATGTCCTATGTATGCTAAAAAATGAGGGTGGTTGATCTCACAACCACTTATGCGGTGACACTAATACAAAGATATGGGTGCTCATTAAAAGATGAGTTCACTAAATAGACCTATGAGAGAATATCAGATGGAGTCTTATTTACATGTCAACTGATGAATCTCTAGTGGGAATCGTGTAAGTGATCCTTTGACTTGAGATCACCATGGTACCTTGTGTACATGGATCCATATTTTGGTTCACTTTCTAACTTGATTCTCTGATCTTTGTATGGGATATTCTGGATATGGTAAAGTATGCATAGAGGTTGTGAGTGATCAATAAGGAATCAGTCACTCCTCATAAGGAGAGCGAACATCCTATGTGATCTCATAGGTCGGTGATTCTGAAAATCTTTGGCCAAAGCAAGATGATAATTAGAAAAGAGTTTTTAATGTATCATCAACTAAATCATCACCTTTTGATCGAGATACATAAAGATAAGTGATTGGATTTGACATATTTTCATATTCACAGCTCATCTGGGATGTTGTTTGACTGAAGGATTGAATTACATGGTAACTTGCCACTAAAGGATATTTTGATAATATTTTATCAAAATTTTAAATTTTTTGAATAGTCATGACACATTGCTAGATATCAATCTTGACTTATGGACTCATCAAAATTAAAAAAGTTTAATTCAGGAATCAATTAGAAAGAGTCCTAATTAATTGGGACTCTTTAGGTGACCTAATCTGATCGGATTAAGGTTACGTCGAAGTTCTTGATCCACTGTAGGCTAGATTTGGAATCCAATGGATTACACACCTTAAAATTTAGTCTTACTAATTTAATTAAAATTTAATATAAATGTTAAGAATTAATTTGATATGCTAGCATATTATATTAACCCAAGTTTCTAAATTGGTTTAGATCAGTGTTTGAGCTAACCCAGACCAGTTGTCTTTGACCTAATGGGATTGGATCAATTTAGATTGGATTTGTTGGGTGTAAAAACCCCCCCAGCCGAAGTTCGTGTCCGGAGTGACCCCTCAGAGATTCTGCAGACAAGCTTAGTCCGGACTCCTACGGGAGCCGGACTCCGTCTCCAACTTCAACTGCAGACGAGCTCCGTCTGGACTCCTATGGGAGCCGGACTCCATCTCCAACCCCGACTGCAGACAAGCTTAGTCCGGACTCCTACGGGAGCCGGACTCTGTCTCCAACTTCGGCTACAGACAAGCTCTGTCCGGACTCCTACGGGAGCTGGACTCCATCTCCAACTCCGGCTGCAGACAAGCTTAGTCCGGACTCCTACGGGAGCCGGACTCCATCTCCAACTCCGGCTGCAGACAAGCTCCGTCCGGACTCCTACAGGAGCCGGACTCCGTCTCTAACTCCGGCTGCAGACAAGCTTAGTCCGGACTCCTTCGGGAGTCGGACTCCGTCTCCAACTCTGGCTGCAGACAAGCTCAGTCCGGACTCCTATGGGAGCCAGACTCCATCTCCAACTTCGGCTGCAGACAAGCTCCGTCCGGACTCCTACGGGAGCCGGACTCCATCTCCAACTCCGGCTGCAGACAAGCTTAGTCCGGACTCCTACAGGAGCCGGACTCCATCTCCAACTCTAGCTGCAAACAAGCTTAGTCTGGACTCCTACGGGAGCCGGACTCCGTCTCCAACTTCGACTGCAAACAAGCTCCATCCAGACTCCTACGGGAGTCGGACTTCGTCTCCAACTCCGGCTACAGACAAGCTTAGTCCGGACTCCTACGGGACTGGACTCCGCCCCCAACTTCGACTGCAGGAAGACCTCATCCGAGCTCCTACGAGAGCCAGACTTCACCCCCAACTCCAGCTACAGACTCCAACCGAACTTCAGCCGACAAGTCTGGACCCCTTGGCAGGCCACAGTAACGGCCACGATTCTGCTCCACTCCCTACGGCGGGTCCTATGCGGCCCCATTACTCTCTGGCAGGCCGCAGTAACGGCACGATTCTGCTCCACTCCTTGACGAGTCACGACAACAGACGTCGTTCCACTCTCTGCAACTGATTCCACGTGGCGAGCCTTGGTGACAGCCACGACTCCACCCCATTACTCTTCATGATAAATCCCTCCTGGCCTCGTATGGCCCACGAAGAGGCAATCATGAACAGTCGCTATCAATCCTTTGCTTCCCCATCTATAAAAGGGGGGACCCAGATACGTTATTCTCTAAGCTCTATTTTCTATCCCAAAACTCTGCTAAAATTTTCATTCGAGCACTCCATTCTTGTTGAGGCAGAGAACTGACTTGAGCATCGGAAGGTCTTGCCAGAGCAACCCCACCTCCGGTTTAAACTTCTTTTGCAGGTCCCAGCGGTGACCGCGACCCCCACAACTCCAGCTTCTCCGGTGCAGACGGATTTTTGCACCAACAAGATTGGCGTTAGAAGGAGGGCTGAACCTCCATAGTTCCCTTGTTCTTAAAGGAGCGCTCAACGGGACTGCCCCCGGGCATCTTTTCCAACGCCCTCTCCTCCTTCCTCCACTTGGTCTTTGCCCGATGCCTCCTCGCCAGGCATCCACGCGATGATCCATGGCCTCCGCGGCCAGATCTCAGGCTCCGGCCTCACCTCCAGTTTCCCAGGTCCCGCATCCTCCGGCAACGATGGCCGGCATGGAGTGGTCGGATGAGCGACCTCCGACGGATTTCGCCAACACCATCTCGGGAGAATCCCGACGAGAAGCGACCAACGTATTAGCCGTACCCCCCAAGCGACAAAAGATTGAGGAGCCCATAACCTTTACTGAAAAAGATGCTCAAAAAATTCAATTCCCTCATAACGACGTGGTTGTAGTTTCCTTGAATATAGCAAATTACGACGTCCGCCACATTCTTGTCGACAATGGAAGCTCGACCGACATTTTGTTCCACGATGCCTTCTCAAGAATGTCCACCCTTGACGGCCATTTGGGGCCGATTGGCTCACCTTTGGTAGGGTTTACTGGTGATGCTGTCCCGGTGGAGGGAGTGGTAACTTTGACTGTAGCTGCAAGTCGATATCCAAGGCAAACCAGGGCTCTGGTGAATTTTTTGGTGGTGAAGGCACCGTCAGCCTACAACGCAATCCTTGGCCGACCTGGCCTCAATGCTCTCCGAGTCGTCGTGTCAGCTTACCATTTGAAGTTGAAATTCCTTACCAGCCAGGGGATCGAAGAGGTCAGAGGAGACCAAGCCTTGGCCAGACACTGCTACAACATAGCCTTGCAAAGAAGCGACCAATCCGACCCCTGTCCAGTTGATGGGATGGATGCTCGCGACGACCTCACTGAAGAAAGGGGTGGCCCAATCGAAGATCTGGTACCTATCCTTTTGAACGACGGGAATGCTGAGCATGTGGCGATGATCGGCTCCAACCTGGGGCAAGAGGTGCGGATGCGTCTCATAGATTTTCTATGAAAGAATGCGGACGTCTTCGCTTGGGTTCCGGTGGACATGCTAGGGATCGACACGGATGTCATGGAACACCGACTAACCGTCGACCCAAAATATCGACCGATGAAAGAAAAAATCCGAGATCATGCTCCAGAGAGGTAGAAGGCGATAGCCGAGGAAGTGGATAAACTCCTGAAAGCCGGATTCATTAGAGAAGTCAATTATCCTGATTGAATTTCCAACGTTGTCCTAGTCAAAAAGGCAAACGACAAGTGGAGGATGTGCATAGACTTCAAAAAGCTGAATAAAGCCTGCCCAAAGGACAGCTACCCCCTTCCCAGAATCGATCAACTGGTGGACGCGACCTCGGGCCATGAGCTCCTCACCTTCATGGATGCATTCTCCGGCTATAATCAAATCAGGATGGCGCCAGAAGACAAAGAAAAGACCGCTTTCATTACTAACCGTGGCCTTTACTGTTACAGGGTCATGCCTTTCGGCCTCAAAAATTCAGGCGCAACCTACCAGCGGTTGGTGAATAAAATTTTCAAGGGGCAGACCGGCTGCAACATGGAGGTCTATATGGACGACATGCTCGTAAAAAGCAAATCTTCCATGGACCACATCGTCGACCTCGAGGAGACCTTCAATGCCCTCCGAAAATATAAAATGAAGCTGAACCCGACTAAATGCACTTTCGGAGTAACCTTGGGAAAGTTCCTGGGCTTCATGGTGTCGGGGCGCGGGATTGAGGCCAATCCAAAAAAAATTCATGCTATCCAGGAGATGGCCGCCCCAAAGTCGATAAAAGAGGTTCAGTGCCTTACAAGGAGGGTAGCAGCCCTGAATCGCTTCGTCGCGAGATCGGCCAAACGGTGCTTACCCTTCTTCCAAACCCTCAAGCAGCCGAAGAACTTCTGTTGGACCCCTGAGTGTCAACAGGCATTCGAAGAACTAAGGAACTACCTCGGCTCACCTCCACTGTTGGCGAAGCCAGAGCCTGGAGAAGAACTATTTTTATACCTGGCAGTCTCTCCCATGGCTCTCGCGGCAGTCCTTGTTAAAGAAGAAGCAAAAGTCCAATGACCAATCTACTACGTCAGTCACACGTTGAGAGACGTCGAGACCAGGTATACTAAATTAGAAAAACTGACTTACGCCCTGTTGATTGCAGCCCGGAGGCTCCGACCCTACTTTCAAGGGCACACCATAATGCTGCTCACCGACCAACCGATCAAGGCGATTCTACACCGGGCGGATGCCTCCGGAAGGATGGCAAAATGGACGATCGAGCTCACAGAATTCGACATCAACTATCAGCCCAGGCCAGCAGTGAAGGCCCAGATATTGGCAGATTTCATAGTGGAGTGTACTATCCTAGAGGAGGTCGAACCTGAACAAGGCAAAATTGATGGCCTGAAGCCCCGACCGAACTCCCCCAAAGAAGAAGCAGATTCCTCCGATTACTTTTGGGCCCTCTACATGGACGGGTCTTCCAACATGTCATGTGCGGGTGCGGACCTAATCTTGATCAGTCCGGAGGGAATCATCATGGAGTACGCTCTGCGCTTCGAGTTCCCCGCAATGAACAACGGAACGAAATATGAAGCTCTGATCGCAGGACTGAGGATCGCCAAAGAGCTGGGAATAGATCGGCTCCAGGTCCACAGCGACTCTCAACTAGTAGTGGGACAAGTCAACGGAAACTATGAAGCACGGTAGGACAGCATGGCTAAATATCTTGAAAAGGTAAAGGAGCTCGTCCCTGCCTTCAGCAGCTTTGACATCAGGCAGATTCTGAGGTTGGAAAATACCAGGGCCGACCTCCTCTCCAAGCTAGCAATGCTGGCTCCAGCCGAATTACCCAAAGATGTTCTCTTTGAAGTGCTCAAGCGCTCGAGTACGAAAGAATCACGGCCCATGATGGAAATTGACCACGAGTCCAGCTGGATCGACCCACTGATAACATATCTCAGAGATGGGGTTCTTCCCCAGGATGCGAAAGAAGCTCGGAAGCTCCAAAATCAAGCCTCCCGATACATCCTTTATGAGGGCAAGTTGTACAAGAGATCATACTCTTTGTCCCTTTTAAAATGTCTCCGGCCTTCGGAAGCTGACTACGCCTTATGGGAAGTGCATGAAGGAATCTGCGGAAGCCATCTGGGGGCTAGATCTTTATCCCACAAGTTGCTCCGCCAAGGATATTACTGGCCGACGATGCACCATGACTCGATTGAATACGTCAGAAAATGTGACCGATGCTAGAGATATGCCAACATCCAGAGACAGCCCGCCACCGAGCTTACACCCTTAAGTGCCCCATGGCCTTTTGTGCAATGGGGGATGGACATCCTTGGACCCTTTCCCGTGGCATCGGGGCAGAGGAAGTTCCTCCTGGTAGCGATTGACTACTTCACCAAGTGGGTTGAAGCCGAACCACTGGCAAAAATCACAGAAGCTAAAGTGCAAGATTTCGTCTGGAAGTCAATTGTTTGCAGGTTCGGTCTGCCAAGAACCCTAATCACTGATAACGGATGGCAGTTCACGGGAGCAAGATTCGCCGAATTCTGTGAAGATCTAAATATCTCCCACAACTTCACATCAGTAGCTCATCCTCAGGCGAACGACGAAGCTGAAGTGACCAACAGAACCCTACTGCAAGGGATCAAGATGAGGCTTGAAAGGGCGAAGGGAACTTGGGCAGATGAACTTTATCATGTGCTGTGGGCGTATCGAACTACCCAAAGACTGCCCACAGGAGAGACCCCCTTCGCTTTAGCCTTCGAAACGGAGGCTGTTATCCCAATTGAGCTTGAACTCCCGTCGGTGCGAGTCGTGGCATTCAACGAACATCACAACTCGCAAGGTCTTAAAGCCAACCTCGACTTACTGGAAGAAAAGCGGGAGGTAGCTCAAGTTTGGATGGCGGCCTACAGACAGAAAGTCGCTCGCTATTATAATTTTCAGGTCAGGAATAAAGTCTTTAGAGTGGGAGATCTAGTGCTTCGACGAGCCGCTGTCTCGCAACCTCAGGATCGAGGGAAGCTCGCCCCAAACTGGGAAGGCCCATATGAGGTCAAAGAGGTGGTCCGACCAGGAACTTATTACCTCAAGGAGCTCGGAGGAGCAGACCTCCCACGACCATGGAGCTCGAAAAACCTACGAATGTATTACCGATAACTTTATTTTAAATAAAAGTTGCATATCTATATGTCTCCTCCCTTGGCACAAGCTTATATCGACAGGGCAATCAAAACAAACCGTGTCGGAAGCAGGAAGGGAACCTCATCTCGGCAAAGTCGAAGGCCTGGTTCCCTCTAGACCGGATGGGGGGAGAGGCCCTGCAATGCCCATATGCACCCCCACAGCCCTGTTAGGGACAGGAGGAGAACCTCGCCCTGACTTGAGCAAAGTCGAAGGCCCGGTTCTCTCTAGATCGGATGGGGGGAGAGGCCTCGCAATGCCCATATGTGCCCCCACAGCCCTATTAGGGACAGGAGGAGAACCTCGTCCTAACTTGAGCAAAGTTGAAGGCCCGGTTCTCTCTAGATCGGATGGGGGAAGAGGCCTCGCAACGCCCATATGCGCCCCCACAGCCCTGTTAGGGACAGGAGGAGAACCTCGCCCTAACTTGAGCAAAGTCGAAGGCTTGATTCTCTCTAGATCGGATGGGGGGAAAGGCCCTGCAACGCCCATATGCACCTCCACAGTCCTGCTAGGGACAGGAGGAGAACCTCGCCCTAACTTGAGCAAAGTCGAAGGCTCGATTCTCCTTAGATCGGACGGGGAGAAGGGCCCAGCAATGCCCATATGTGCCCCTACAGCCGCGTTAGAGACAAGAGGCGAACCTCATCCTAACCAGAGCTGAAACCTGTTGCGACAGAAATAGGGAAAGAACCTCGCCCCGACATCAATTAAGGTCTGATCATTCAAGACCAGATGAGAAAAAGGGGGACCTTCCCCAGCGGCCCCTTCGCGATAAAACTTCGTCCAGACTCCTACGGGAGCCGGACTTCACCCTCGACTATTGATCGAAAGAAGACTCCGTCTCCAATTTTGACTATAGACAAGCTTCTTCCGAACTCCTACGGGAGCCAGACTTCGTCCCTGACTTCAACTGCTAGTAAGCTCCGCCCGGACTCCTACGGGAGCCAAATTTTGCCTCTGACTTCAATTGCAGGTAGACTCCGTTCGGACTCCCACGGGAGCCGGACCTTGCCCTGACTTCACCTACGGGAGCCGGACTCCCGCAGCCCCACCAAGAGCGGAGGAAAAATCCCACTCAAAAAGGAAAAAGGAGAGAGGAGTTAAAAGGTAAAGCGATGGACTACGTCAGCGACGAATGGAAAACAAACAGCGTCAAAGATGCAGAGAACCCCATCTCAGCAAGGGTTGGGGTTCTTATCAAGAACCCCAGCTTTCAAGGAAGCTTTCAACGCAAGACCGAGATGAGATGACTTCCTCAGGGTGATGGAAGCTCAGATCTCCGAGCTCGAGCCCTGATGGGGGGCGCCAAACTCGAGCGACTTCAAACGAATCTGCAGCCACGGATGAAAAAGATGAGTCGATACGATGGCAATCGGATACCTCTGAACGATGCAAAGACCGAAAAGAAGCTCGACAAACGACAATTCAACACATAAGTAAAAGAGGTAGCAGAAAATTTCCTTCTCATATTATTCGTCAATATACATCATAGAGCCATTGAGGTTAAGGGAGAAGGACAACTGAAAGGCGAGCCGACGTGATGACTACCGGCGACCTACGGACGACGTAAAAAAAAAAAAAAAAAAAAAGAGAAAAAAAAAGAAGAAGAAAAGGAGGAAAAGAAGAAAAGAAGATAAGTAGAGAGAAGAAGGGAATACAACAACAACAATGGTAAAAGAAAGAAGTTCGGTGGGCAACAATTCGATGCAAAGTGCGAACGAAGTAACAAAATCTCCTTCTCATTTTTCGATTAACAAGATATACGTTACAAGACCCGAAGGGCCAGAAAAAGAAAACGTTATTACAAGACTCGAAAGGGGTACACCGGAGGCCACATCGAGTTGTAGACTTCTCTTCCCGGTCCTGTCCTTCCCAGCAGTATTTTTCAGTACGTGTGACAAGCCTCTCAGCTCTCGCCCCCCGCCTCGTTCCGCTCCATCTCCAAAATCCCAACCCTAGGGGGAAAAGGATGGGATAGAATTCAGGGGGCAACAAAGGCAACGACAGCGGCGACGACGACCTGCTTCAAGAAGAACCGAAATTACCCTGGAGGCAGCGATGGTGCCGGAGACATGCGCCTCTACCATGTGCTCCACGACAACCACCGTCCTAGGTGTTCCGGTAAGGTCGGCATGCGCTACTTCTACCATCCCCGCAACAAGTTCTACTGCCCCACCATCGGCGCCGATCGCTTCTGGTCCCTCAGCCCCGATGACATCAAGGACCCCACCACGGCTTGTGACGAAAGCTCTGCCCCCTTTACCGGTGTCGCCCCATTCAGCTACTCCAAAATTCTCAGGCAGAATGCCTTCACCGGTTGTCCCCATTATTAAACCCCTATTTTTGAAGGAATTCTCCCTCAAGCCCCCTTTAAGGCGACGGGAACCCTCAGCGGCAGTCTGACAACCGGAGAACTCACAGACTGCTGTTCTCCTCCTTGCACTCTTCCTAGTCCATGGCATCCTCTTGAGATTGGCCTCCGGGGTGGAGGCCCCGGTGGGGGAACCCCTTGGAGAGACTCAGGGGACTGGAGACGGCGGAGAGCCGGTGGAGATGGCAAAGACCGACGCGAAGGATGCTCGAAGTCGGAAGGGGGGGTGGCTGAGTGGCTAAGCTCTCAGGCGAAAGAAAGATGTCAACCCTCATGCGAAGTGAAGCCCCTGGAGGAAAGGTGGGGGCTTAAATAGGCAACAAAGCCTGGCGCAGTTATGGTGGCGGATGTTCCTAGGCCAACCAGTGCCCACCACGTGTCCCCCTCACCGCGGCATAGGGTTGACCGTTCGTGGACTTTTATGGCATGACGCTTAGGATCACGCCCTGGTGGGAGTTCTGAAAAGACTCTTCGAGTCACCCTAATTGGAAAAAGGCTCCGACATGCGCGCATTAAATGCCAGGATTTTCGAGGGCAGTCATGTGCAGAATTCAAGAAAATGACTTCGGCTGTGAAAATTTTTTGTACTTCCTCCGATCGAAACTCAAACTTGGAAGTAAGGGGACTGGTGTTGGGTGTAAAACCCCCCCCAGTTGAAGTTCATGTCCGGAGTGACCACTCAGAGATTCTGCAGACAAGCTTAGTCCGGACTCCTACGGGAGCCGGACTCCGTCTCCAACTTCAGCTGCAGACGAGCTCCGTCCGGACTCCTACGGGAGCCAGACTCCATCTCCAACCCCGGCTGTAGACAAGCTTAGTCCAGACTCCTACGGGAGCCAGACTCCATCTCCAACTTCGACTGCAGACAAGATCCATCCAGACTCCTACGGGAGCCGGATTCCGTCTCCAACTCTAGCTGCAGACAAGCTTAGTCCGGACTCCTATGGGAGTCGGACTCCATCTCCAACTCCGGCTGTAGACAAGCTTAGTCCGGACTCCTATGGGAGCCGAACTCCGTCTCCAACTTTGGCTGCAGACAAGCTCCGTCCGGACTCCTACGGGAGCCGGACTCTGTCTCCAACTCCGACTGCGGACAAGCTTAGTCCGGACTCCTATGGGAGCCAGACTCCGTCTCCAACTTCGGCTGCAGACAAGCTTAGTCCGGACTCCTACGGGAGCCGGACTCCATCTCCAACTTCGGCTGTAGACAAGCTCCGTCCAGACTCCTACGGGAGCCAGACTCCGTCTCCAACTCTGACTGCAGACAAGCTTAGTCCGGACTCCTACGGGAGCCGGACTTCGTCTCCAACTTCGGCTGCAGACAAGCTTAGTCCGGACTCCTACGGGAGCCAAACTCCATCTCCAACTTTGGCTGCAGACAAGCTCCGTCCGGACTCCTACGGGAGCCGGACTTCGTCTCTAACTCCGGCTGCAGACAAGCTTAGTCCGGACTCCTACGGGAGCCAGACTCCGCCCCCAACTTCGACTGCAGGAAGACCTCGTCCGAGCTCCTACGGGAGTCGGACTTCGCCCCCAACTCCAGCTATAGACTCCAACCGAACTTCAGCCGACAAGTCTGGACCCCTAGGCAGGCCACAGTAACGGCCATGATTCTGCTCCACTCCCTGCGGTGGGTCCTACGCAGCCCCATTACTCTCTGGCAGGCCGCAGTAACGGCCACGATTCTGCTCCACTCCCTGACGAGTCACGACAACGGACGTCGTTCCACTCTCTGCAACTGATTCCACGTGGCGAGCCTTGGTGACAGCCATGACTCCACCCCATTACTCTTCATGATAAATCCCTCCTGGCCCCGTACGGCCCACGAAGAGGCAATCATGAACAGTCGCTATCAATCCTTTGCTTCTCCGTCTATAAAAGGGGGGACCCCAGATACGTTATTCTCTAAGCTCTATTTTCTATCCCAAAACTCTGCTAAAATTTTCGTTCGAGCACTCCATTCTTGTTGAGGTAGAGAACTGACTTGAGCATTGGAGGGTTTTGCCGGAGCAACCCCACCTCCGGTTTAGACTTCTTTTGCAGGTCCTGGCAGCGACCGCGACCCCCACAACTCTAGCTTCTCTGGCGCAGGCGAATTTTTGCACCAACAGGATTCTTATCCAATTTGAAACAATTTTAAGTGGAGAAGGACTCCTCTGTGCCCACCAAATGCCACACCAAAAAATAAATGCCACCCCACTCATTTTAGCATGTGAAGATGGAGAGTCCTTCTTCATGAAAGAACTTATCTTAACGCATTGCCTTAAATGATCAACCAGAACTCTAATAACTTGTCACCAATTTAAGATGGGATTTTTATGGCATGTAGAAGAGGGAGAGTCCTTCTATGTGAACACTCTCTTGTACCAAAAATTTTATATGGTGAATTTGTTCACCATATGAGAAAGTGGAGCGCCAAAGCTTGGCGCCCCTTGATCCCTTCTCACATCTCTTGGTCCCTTATATATATGGGATCTCCCATATGGCCCAGGTGTAGGTTTTTTGGGTAGAAACTAGAGATAAGAGGCATGTAAATTTGTAGAAAAATTTTAAAAAAATCTAAATAAAAGGAAAAAAAAATTGAGTGGCAAAAGTTGTAAGAAGGGTGGTGAGAGAATTAGCAAGTGTTGCTAGTGTGCCCTAGGGTTTGATTTTTTCATGTATTGGAGCCAAAAATCAAATCCTAGGTTATGAGACATCTAAAGTGTATCTTCTTGGCATGATCTTGGTGGCACGTTTGGAGGTGACTGGGCTTTGGTGTGATCATTCCTTGAGTTCGAAGCCGATAGTGTTTTTGAGAAGACAAGGTTGCAGCAGCGCACTAGTTAGGAAGGACCTTGGTCAACTTTCGTGTGGATCACCATTAGAGGGCTTCTACTTTGGAGTCTCATGAAAATCACCAATGTGCCACATTGTGTTTTTGGTGAAAGTAAAAATTCTATCCCTTTTGCATGCTTGTTTTATTTTGATCGATATCGGCAAGGTGATTCTATGGTTTGGGTTTCAGCTCAATAGTTTTAACTGTTAAATATATTGATTTATTTGATTTTAAAATTTTAAAAATTATTTTTTACTATATGGCTGAAACCCAAAAGTGGTATCAGAGCTACCCTTGTCTGATTTGATCAAACAAGTACAAAGTAGTAGCATAGAATTATTCTTGTTCATATTTTATCAAATATTTTGCATCGATTTGTAGCATCGATTTTTAAAATTAAAAATTATTTTTGACTTTATAAGGATCATGGTTTTAAATTTTATTTATTAAAATTATAAATTTATGATAATTTAAAATTTATATTATTATGGTAGTGTGATGCTTAAATCAGGTATGAATTTATCATTGAGAATGACAACACATCTCACATCATTGAGAATGATGATCCCACAATCTATTCAAAAGTTATCATGAGTAGTGACTCTGACAAATGGCTTAATACCACAAAATTCAAAATGGACTTCATGTATACCAACTAAGTTTAGACTTTGGTTGATGCACCTGAGGGTGTGACCCTAATAGGCTGCAAATGGGTCTTCAAAAAGAAGATTGGAGCAGATGGTCAGGTAGAGACCTATAAGGCCATGCTGGTAGCAAAAGGTTTCAAATAAAAATAAGGTGTTGATTATAAATAGATCTTTTCGCCAGTAGCCATTCTCAAGTCTATTCGGATAATGCTTGCTATTGTAGCATACCATGACTATGAGATCTGGCAGATGGATGTCAAGACTATCTTTCTCAATGAAAATCTTAAGGAAGAAGTCTATATGACTCAACCAGAGGGATTTATCTCTAATGAGAGAGCAAATCAAATATGCAAGCTGAATAGATCCATTTATGGATTAAAATAAGCATCGAGGAGTTAGAACATCCATTTTGATGAGACAGTCAAATCGTTTGGCTTCATCAAAAATGTGGATGAATCTTGTGTGTACAAGAAGACTAGTGAGAGTGCTATTATTTTCTTGATTTTGTATGTGGATGACATACTGCTCATTGGAAATAAATTTCAATGTTGCAATCAGTCAAGACATGGCTATCACAAAAATTTTTTATGAAAGACTTGGGTGAAGCATCCTATATGCTAGGTATAAAGATCTATAAAGATAGATCAAAAAAGATGCTAGGCTTGTCCCAGTCTAGGTACATTGACCTTGTATTGAAGAGGTTCAATATGGAGAGAACTAAAAGAGGTTACTTGCCCATAGGTCATGGCATACAACTCTCTAAGAAGATGTCTCCTAAGACGTCTAAAGAGAGAAATAGAATGAGTTCTATTCCTTATGCTTCGGCTGTAGAATCAATTATGTATGTTATATTATATACCAGGCCTGATGTGGCTTATGCCATGCGTATTGTAAGTAGATTTCAGACTGATCCTGAGGAGGATCATTGGAAAGCTATGAAAAACATACTTAAGTATTTGAGAAGAACTAGAGATATTTTTCTAATATATGGTGGATCTAATTTAAAACTAAAAGATTATACTGATTCTAGTTTTCAATCTGATCCGGATGATAGTAAATCTATATCTGGATATGTGTTCACTCTATATGGTGGTGCAGTAAGTTGAAAAAATTTCAAACAGCAAACTATTGTTGATCCGATCACTGAGGCTGAGTATATTACTGCTAGTGAGGCAGCTAAGGAGGCCATTTGAATGAAGAAATTTATATCATAGAATTAGATGTGGTTTCAGGGATTGAACAATCAGTGCCTCTTTATTGTGACAATATGGAGATAGTTGCTCAAGCTGAAGAATCAAGGTCTCATTATAAATTCAAGCACATCCTAAGATGATTCTACCTCATTCGAGAGATAGTCAAAAGACGTGATGTGATCATAGAGTGAGTTAACACCAAGAACAATATAGCAGATCCGTTCACTAAGATTTTGTCAATACAGTAGTTTGACTGCCATCTTGATAGCATAGGTATCAAGTATAGGGGCGATTAGCTTTAGTGCAAGTGAAAGATTAAAAGAATAATACCCTACAAACTAATCGCATATGGATGCGATAGGGTATTTTCTATAATTTATCTTTCAGACTCATATAATTGATATTTATATTATTAATAAAATAGATATTTATAATTCATTATATGCTACATCTTATTATTTTTAAGATTATAATGAATACCATAGGTCTGGGTAATGGTTTAAGGGCCGTGATGAGATCACATCAGTGAGACCTAAATCCTTAATAGCCATGACCTAAAATATTTTCAGTCGTTGGTTCATTAAGTCGGAGATCAATGATATCGATAAGAATGGTATGTCCTATGTATGCTCAAAAATGAGGGTGGTTGATCTCACAGCCACTTGTGTGGTGACACTAATATAAGGATATGGGTGCTCATTAGGGAATGAGTTCACTGAATATACCTATGAGAGAATATCAGATGAAGTCTTATTTATATATCAACTGATGATTCTCTAGTGAAAGTTGTGTAAGTGATCTTTTGACCTGAGATCACCATGGTACCTTTTGTACATGGATCCATATTTTGGTTCACTTCCTAACTTAATTCTCTGATCCTTGTATGGGATGTTCTGGATATAGTGAAGTGTACATGGAGGTTGTGAGTGATCAATAAGGAATCAGTCACTCTTAATAAGGAGAGCAAACATCCTATGTGATCTCATAGGTCGATGATTCTGAAAGTCTTTGGCCAAAGCAGGATGATAATTAGAAAAGAGTTTCTAATATATCATCAACTAAATTATCACCTTCTGATCAAGATACATAAAGATAAGTGATTGGATTTGACATATTTCTATGCCCACAGCTTATTTGGGATGTTATTTAACTGAAAGATTGAATTACATGATAACTTGCCACTGAAGGATATTTTGATAATTTTTTATCAAAATTTTAAATCTTTTAGACCGTTATGATACATTGCTAGATATCCATCTTAACTTGTAAATTTATTATAATTAAAAAAATTTAATTCAAAAATTAATTAGGAAGAGTCCTAGTTGATTAGGACTCTTCGAGTGACCTAATCTGATCGGATTAAGGTTACATTGAAAGTCTTGATCTACATTGAAACTTAATCTTAATCTAATTTGGAATCCAATAGGTTACACACTTTGAAATTTAATCTTAATCTAATTTAATTAAAATTTAATATAAATTTTAAAGATTAATTTGATGTGCTAGCACATTGTATTAACCCAAGTTCCTAAATTGATTTAGATCAAAGTGTTTGAGCTAACCTAGATCAGTTGTCTTTGACCTAATGGGATTGGGTCAATTTAGATTGGATTCTTATCCAACTTAAAATAATTTCAAGTGAAGAAGGACTCCTCTATATCCACTAGATGCCATGCTAAAAAATAAATGCCACCCCACTCATTTTAGCGTGTGAAAATGGACAGTCCTTCTTTATGAAGGAACTTATCTTAACACGTTGCCTTAAATGATCAACCAGAACTCTAATGATTTGTTATCAATTTAAGATGAGATTTTTATGACTCATATAAGAGAGAGAGTCCTTCTATGTGAAGGCTTTTTGTATCAAAAATTCTACATGATAAATTTATTCACCATGGGAGAAAGTGGAGTGCCAAAGGTTGGCACCCCTTGGTCCCTTCTCACGTCTCTTAGTCCCTTATATATATGGGATGTCCCATATGGCCCATGTGCTAGTTTTTTGGGTGGAAACCAAAGATAAGAGGTGTGTAAATCAGTAAAAAAATTTTAGAAAAAATCTAAGAAAAAGACAAGGAAAAATTGAGTGGCAAAATTTGTAAGAAGGATGGTGAGAGAATTAGCAAGTGTTGCTAGTGTGCCCTAGGGTTTGATTTTTTCATATGTTGGAGCTAAAAATCAAATCCTAGGTTATGAGATATCTGAAGAGTATCTTCTTGGCATGATCTTGATGGCAAGTTTGGAGGTGACTAGGCTTTGGTGTGATCGTTTCTTGAGTTCAAAGCCGATAATATTCTTGAGTTGGATGCTCTAGGGACCTTAGGGGAGGTCCCTTTAAATAAGCATGAGGATTGAATCCTATTCAATCTCATAATACAAGTCCTACTTGCATTGAGTTTTCTAATAACTTAAGTTATTTAACTTACATTAGGAATCCTATTGGCACCAACTCTTAGAGCCCTTGCACCCACATAAACACATCCTCTTTTGCACCCAAGGGACACCCCATATGAGATCCACATGGGACACACCCAACTTGATCCAATCAAGGTGGCACCCCATAATAACTATCAAGAAATATTAATTAGAAACTTGCATCCTAATTCAATTGATCCAAAATCTTAGACACCCAATAATTAGAGTCTAATGAATCTAATTCATTTAGGTTATTAGTAGATAATTAAGTTTGAATTAACTTATTAAATAAGAAATCTAAATGAAAAGAGTAAATTGGATCCAACCATGTGCTAGCAAGGTTATCTTGAACCCAATAAAATTTCTCTAAACCTAATTAACACTTCATAAGCTCAATTGCTAATTTCAAGACTAATCTCTTTATTGTGTGACCCCATAGGTTCAATTCTATCTGGTAGTGAGATATACAATGATCTCTATCAAAGTATCATTGAATCTCTTTTCAATGGGTCGGAATAATTCTACTCTAACTCATCAAGGATTGTCGATCCAGAACAACCCTAGTGAGCTCTCACAATCCACCAATGATACCTGACAGTATGTAGTGGCAACCTAGTAGAACTAAAATGAACCTCTAGGTGTAGTTAACCTGTGATTCAGTCTCTCTATCGTGAGTCCTGACTAGATGGCAGGTCATGGATAAATCATCAAACCTCAACATCAGTCATATGATAGATTCGATCAGCTCAAGTCTAATTATGATTTCTATGAAAACTCTTTTCCATCAATCACATTGCTATGGCCACAGACTCTCAGACTTAACCTCTCAAATCCCATAGGACTACTTCTCTTTATCAAAGTTGATAGATCCCATCTTGATGCGCACCCTACTCCTATAGTGGACCAACTGTCGTCAACATCCACTACAAGGGCTCATTGAGATCCATATTTATGTGTCAATCAAACTCCAGCAGCCTCATTATGAGCAGCAGTGCCATCTCAGATCAAAAGACCAATCACACAACTACAGCATCGAGATGATCACTGATGAAAATCGAGTAAAAATCTAAGTGATCTCTTGTATGATCATGTTCAGTACTAGTTATTCTCTAACAACTATCCGTACTCATCATCTAGTATCTCTACACTGTAGACTAGAGACCCATTTATTCTGAAGGAAACGATCTGTGCATTGGTCTATCCAGATCGATCATCATCTTTATGATAATCTTATGATCGAAAGTATTTAAAAATTAAATATATATCTCTAATTCTCAACTCTTTGAGAATATGTATCGAAAGTTAATTCCATAGACGATTCAAGGACACATTACACTTAAATTAAAAATAAATTTAATTTTTTATTGATCATATCAATGTATTAAGTATAAAATTATATTCTAGATTTATTACAATATGTCAGCCATATTGACTTCTAGGACATACTTTGAACAATCTTCCACTTAGACTAAAGCTAATTGGCCACAAATCTAAGTCCCATCTTCTCAAGGTAGACTTTCATTTTCAGTTGGCTCAACTGCTTGTCAGTGGGTCTGCCACGTTGCCCATGGAGTCTACTCTTTGCACCTCGACATATTTTTTTTCGAGATAGTCGCGTATGATATGATACCGCCGCTCGATGTGCTTTGATTTTTTATGAGACCTCGGCTCTTTAGCAAGTGCTATGGCTCTATTTTTGTCACAGTAAAGTGGTATTTCATCCAATGTCATAATCTCAAGTTTCGTGACAAACTTTTTGAACCAGAAGCCTTCCTTTGCAACATCCGAAGCAGCAACATACTCAGCCTCTATGATCGAATCCACTATGATGTGTTGCTTGAAACTCTTCTAACTAACTGTGCCATCATTGCAAATAAGCACATATCCTGATGTAGACTTTCTATCATCAGGATTAGACATGAAGTCTGAGTCAGTGTATCCCTCAACTCGCAACTCAGAATCTCCTCCAAAAACCAAGAATAGATCCTTAGTCTTTCTTAAGTACTTAAGGATGTTCTTCAAAGCTATCTAGTGCTCCTCATCTGGATTCGACTGATACCTACTTGTGACACTCACAGTAAGGGCAATATCAGGTTGAGTATATAGCATGGCATACATGAGGCTCCCTCTGACCGAGGCATAAGAAATCCTACTTATGTGTTGAACTTCTTCAAATGTGGTTTGACACATCATCTTTGAAAGATTGATACCATGCCTAAGAGAAAAGAGTCCTCTTTTGGAGTTTTTTCATGCTGAACCTCTTCAGTACTTTCTCTATGTACAGCTTTTGTGACAAGCCTAGCATTCATTTAGGTCTATCCCTATAGATCTTTATTTTGAGAATATAGGATGCTTTCTCTCGATCTTTCATGGAGAATTTCTTGGACAACCATCTTTTGATCGTGGTCAGCATGAAAATATTATTCTCAATGAGGAGAATATCATCCACGTATAATAGGAGGAATGTTATGGTGCTCCCACTGACCCTTTTATATACACATGGTTCCTCTTCATTTTTAATGAAATCAAACGATTTGATCACTTCATCAAAATGATGATTCCAACTCCGAGAAGCTTGCTTTAATCTGTATATGGACCTTTGCACCTTGCAGACTCTATGATCACTATCACTAGATGTGAAAGCCATAGGCTGCTCTATATAGATATCTTCCTCAAGATATCCATTTAGAAAAATAGTTTTCACCTCCATTTGCTAGATTTTATAATCATAGTAAGCTGCAACAGCAAGCAGAGTGTGAATGGATTTTAGCATGGCTATGGACGAGAAAGTTTGCTGATAGTCAATACCCTCGTGCTGACTATAATCTTTATCCACAAGCCTAGATTTATAGGTTTCTACCTTACCATTGGTACCTATTTTTCATTTGTAGATCCATTTACACCCAATGGGTACAATACCCTCAGGTGGATCCACTAAGATCCATACTTGATTCGAGTGCATTGAGTCAATTTCTGACTTTATCATATCTAACCATTTTTCGAAATTGATGTCAGACATCGCCTCATCAAAGGTATTAGGATCATCACCATGACCCCTATCTCCCATAAGAAATATTTTCTTTACTTTCTCTGTAAGCATACCCATGTACCTTTCAAGAGGTCGGAAGATCCTGCTAGATCTACGAGGTGGTTGAGGAACATCTACTGTTGGCTCATGAATAATGAGTTCCTGAGGATCTATAGCTCTTTGCTCTTCAAAAACCTTCTCTTCGAGCTCAACTAACCTCCCACTGCCACCATCCTGAATAAACTATTTTTCTAAGAATATGGCATTCTAACTCATAATCATATTGTGGTCTTATGAAAAGTAGTAGTATCTCATGGATTCTTTTGAATATCCTATAAAATGAGCTATAATAGATTTATTTTCTAACTTATCCATCATCTGTCTCTTGACATAGATCAGACTTCTCCAAGTCTTAAAATAACCTAGACTCGACTTCTTACCGAACCATATCTCATATGGTGTGGTAGGAATAGACTTTGATAGAATCCTATTCAACAGGTGAATGATGGTTAACAAGATATGTCTCCAAAGATATAAGGGTAGATCAGTGAAGCTCATCATGGATCTGACCATATCCAATAGGATCCTATTCCTCCTTTTGGATATCCTATTGAGCTGAGGTGTTTCGGAAAGAGTCCATTGAGAGACTATGCCATTGTCCTTAAGATACCCAAAAAATTTTCGACTAAGATATTCACCTCCTCGATCAGATCGAAGAACCTTAATAGATTTTTTTGTTTACTTTTTTACTTCATGTCTGAATTCTTTAAACTTTTTAAAAGATTCAGACTTGTATTTCATCAGATACATATACCCATACCTAGACAGATCATCGATAAAGGTAATGAAGTAGGCATAACCATCCCTGATCTACACATCAAATGGTCCACACTCATCGGTGTGTACCAAGGTAAGTAACTCAGTGGCCCTTCCCCCATATCCTACAAAGGGTAACTTGATCATTTTTTCTTGAAGACAAGATTCACAAGCTGGATATGACTCTGGGTTAAGAGAGCCAAGGATCTTATCCTTCTCCAATCTGTTTATCCTATCCTCTCCAATATAGCCTAGTCTATGGTGCTACAAGTACTTCTGGTTAATTTCATCTTTGGATCTTTTTTGGCCTACGACACTCACTATTTGCTCATTTAAGTTCACATTCGCATCAACATGCAAGTGATAAAGACTGTCAATTAAAAGACCTCGTACAACCAATTAATTTTGTAAATAAATGAAATAAAAGTCTTTATTGAAACTAATTTTAAAACCTTCTTGTGCTAGTACAGATACGAAAATCAAATTTTGACTAGCTACAGAAACATAATAATAGTCATTTAAGTCTAATCTAAAATCAAACGGTAATTGAAGAAGATAAGTGCCAACAGCCTCTGCAGCAACTTTTGCTCCATTGCCGATCCAAAAGATCATGTCACCTTCTCTCAACCTCCTACTTTCTATTAGACCCTACATTGAAGTACATATATAAGCACTTGAGCCAGAATCTAATCCAGCTAGAAGTAGAAGAAATCATAAAGTTAGACTCAATTACGAGCATACCTTCAAAAAATTTATCATCCTTTTTGATTTTTAGGCTCTCCAGGTAGAGTGGACAGTTCTTCCTCCAGTGGCCTTCAGCATCATAGTGGAAACACTTTTCCTTTGCTTCGGTCTTTTTAACAAATTTTTTCTTTGGCCTGCTCTCTTTCTTCTTCTTCTTAGTAAATTTTGCCTTCTTCTTCCTAGTAGACTTTCTCTTAGAAGAAGTCCTACACCATAGTGAGAACATGTCCCTTGAACTCTTCAAGGTTCCCTCCGTAGTAACCAACATGTTAACCAGTTCAAAAATAGTGCAATCAAGTTTGTTCATATGAAAATTTTTGATAAATTGACTATATGAACTCGTAAGGGATTGAAGGATCAGATCCATCTGTAATTCATTTTGCATCCAGCTCAAGCTTTTCAAGCTCCTTAATGTTCTTGATCACTGTCATACAGTGCTCATGGACTGACTGCCTTTCGTGCATCTTCAGATTGAAAAATCTTTTGGATACTTCAAAGTGCACTGTTCAGCTCTGCTCACCATACAACTCTTGCAGGTAAGTAATTATAGCTCTGGCAGTGGGCATATGCTCATGCTGACTTTGCAACTTGTTTAACATAAAAATCAATATATAGCACTTGACCTGACTATTTTCATCCGTCCACTTTTTAAAAGTAACTCTTTGCTCAGCAGTAGGATGGTTTGGTAATACTATAGATTTCTGGTTGAGTACATGACCTAATTTTTTTGAGGTCAGGATAATCTTGAGATTTTTGAGCTAGTCTTTGTAATTTATACCGATCAAATGATTGATTTCAAGGATACAGGCTAGAGGGTTTGAGGCTGATATTGTTTAACTGTGAGAGTAAAGATTCAAGTTAGACTTTTACACTTAATGATATATTTACTTCTAGAGATTTTAAGATGCAAACAATGACTTCTACTAATTTTTTTGGATCCCTCCACTCTTCGGGAAGAAAACAAAAATCTTAACATGATAAAAGATTCCTAGTGGGTGCTGCAGTCCCATCGATACCATGCACCTCACCTAATAGTTATTGATAACATGCACATCAATACGTAGGCAACTCTTTATCCAGATGCTTCTCTAAGCATGTTGCAGTGATTTGGTCTCTAAGTCATATAGGCTCACCTAACAGTTATTGCCTACACTCCTTAGTCAAGCCTGACCCACCATTCACAAGCAGGTGCAAGGCCATCATTGGGTCCCTCACCTAATAGTTATTGAATCCAACCCCATCCTTATCCTGGAGCAACTCTTTGCTAATAAAATGGTTACGTGTTTCCGATGCAACTGAACTACAGTGATCAGTTGAGAACAATCAACGTCAGTAGCACACCCACACATCTACAACAGTGGAAGACCTATGGACTTAATATTTATGAAGAAATTTAGGTTTAGATCTCATCTAATCAATCATCATATGATCGATCTAATTGACATGGGCTAAACCAAACTACTAAGCAATCTTATTTAAGATCCAATGTTCTAAATTGGCCAGGTAAGTGGAGATCGATGGGGGTCCCCCTGTTGCTTTCCTTAGACACCAATAAATTGGCTAGATAAGTGAATAGAATCAATTAAATAACCATATCTTAATTACTTACTTTAGACATCAATAGGTCAATTGGTCCAAACAGGTTAGCTCAAATGAATCAAGCTCAAATCATCGAGCGAATTTAGATCCTTAGGTTAATCGATTCTATATATGAGACTCAATCGATTCGATCAACAATAATTATATGATCATTTAACTTAATTGATCTAATCTTAATTAATACTTAACTTGGTTTGATCAATTATTTAATCGAATTAGATTCATATGACTCAAATCAAAAACTTTAGATGCAATCCTATTACATAACCTAATTTTTGATTTTTTCATAACCAAAATCTTCATGCACAAACATAAATTTTAGATTCTAAAATTAAATTTCAGATCTAAATGCTTTGCATAAAAGTAAGCTTTTAAATTATGAAAATAATTTTTAGATTTATTATACAAATATATATCACATATATGTATATAAAATTTAAATCTAAATAAAATTCAGATCTATAATATGATATCATATATCTCATATACTACTCATGAATCATATTAAAAGTAATTTTATGATTTAAACATACAATCATATATCTTATACATGAATCATGAATCAAATCATATAAAATTTTAAGTTTATGCATGCATCTACATATCATGTGAACACAAACTAAAAATCATTCTAGATCAAAGTTCAGATCTATGCATGCTTTCACATATCAACTATATATTCTAAAATCAAACTCAAAATTAAATTTTAGATTTAAAGATTTATCTATACATCTTATGTATCAAAGAAAAATCAAATTTTAAAATTTTTTTCAAAACATAGATGTCAAATTTTAGCATATGAAACTTGTGGCTCTGATATAACTATTAGAGTTTGAAGTTTGGGGCATACATGCATGTTTCAAAATTTTATTTTCTAAATATCATAGTAAAATATTAGATTAAAATATTTTTAATTTAAATCATGTATGCATAAAAATATAAAATCATAAAGATCTAGTTCATATGCTAAAATTGACATATGCTGAAATTCAGATTGTGATCAAATCGCATACCTATTTTGCAATCTTTTTCTTCAAATTTGGATCTGCAAGAGAAAAAATTTTCTTCTAGCTGTGTAAGTGTTTGGTCTCTATGGGTATCTACTCGAGATCAGTTTGGAACAGTCCTCAGTTGAATTTTTTTCTCTAAAAAAATTCAGCCTACTGAATCTGAACAAAGTTTGAATCGTGATCAACTCTTGATCTCTTTTCTTGATCTTCTTCTTCTCTTTTTCTCTTGCCTTTCTCTCCTTGAATTATGCTACTACTAGTAGGTAGAAACCAGCACAAGATGGATGCCCAAGTGCCCTTGGTGTGGAGGAGAAGTGGGATGCCCAAGGTGTGGGGAGTGTGGGATGCCAAGGGAGAAGAGAGGGAGAGACGAAGAGAGGGAGAAGAGAGGGAATGTGGGCACTTCCTATGGGGTGTATGGGCTGCTGGTTGGATGCTCTAGAGACCTTAAGGGAGGTTCTTTTAAATAGGAATAAGGATTGAATCCTATTTAATCTCATAATACAAGTCCTACTTGCATTGAGTTTCCTAATAACTTAAGTTATTTAACTTATATTAGGAATCCTATTAGGCACCAACTCTTGGAGCCCTTGCACCCACATAAACATACCCTCTTTTGCACCCAAGGGATGCCCCATATGAGTTCCATAAGCTCTCTAATCATAGGATATCCCCAACTTGATCCAATTAAGGTGGCACCCCATAATAACTATTAAGGAATATTAATTAGGGATTTGTATCCTAATTCAATTGATCTAAAATCTTAGATATGCAATAATTAAAATCTAATGAATCTAATTTATTTAGGTTATTAGCAGTTAATTAAGTTTAAATTATCTTATCAAATAAAAAATCTAAATGAAAAAAAGATATTGGATCCAATCATGTGCTAGCAAGGTTACCTTAAATCCAATCGGATTTCTCTAAACCCAATTGACACTTCATAAGCTTAACTACTAATTTCAGGCTTAATCTCTTTATTGTATAACCCCATAGATTTAATTCTATCTGATAGTGAGATATACAATGATCTCTATCAAAGTATCATTGAAACTCTTTTCAATGAATCGAAATAATTCTACTGTAACTCATCAAGGATTGTCGATTCAGAACAATCCTAGTGAGCTCTCACAATCCACCAGTGACACCTAGTAGTATGTAGTAGCAATCGAGTAGAACTAAAATAAACCCCTAGGTGTAGTTGACATGTGATTCAGTCTCTTTATCGTGAGTCCTGACTAGATGGCAGGTCATGGATAAATCGTCAAACCTCAACATCAGTCATATGATAGATTCGATCAGCTCAAGTTCAATTATGATTTTTATGAAAATTTTTTTTCATCAATCAAACTACTGTTGTCACAGACTCTCAGACTTAGCTTCTGAAATTTCATAGGACTACTCTTCTCTATCAAGATCGATAGATCATATCTTGATGCACACCCTACTCCTATAATGGATCAACTGTCACCAACATCCACTACAAGAGCTCTGATAAGTGATATATTTTTATATTTATTGAAGATATTTTTGGTAATTTATGGTGCTAACATCTTCTTAAAAATCTTAATTTTATAAATTTATTAAATTTTCTTAAAAAATAAATAATTTTGAAAAAAATATGAAATTAGGTATATTTATAAAAATATATATGTTAATTTAATTGAACAATTTAAGCATCAAAATGAAGAAAAATTTTTAAAAAATTTAATACATATTTTTTTCAATTTTTTAGATGAAAATCGAAGCAAAAATGAAGCTAAAATATCTTAAAAAATAAAAAAAAATAGCCTTCGGTGTACGGTGGACCGGTCGATCGGTCCATAGAGCCAGGGCACGGTCCATAGAAAACTTCACGCGATCCACAGGCATGGCTCATAGTGAGAGAAGGATTCTGGGTGTGATCTAATGACTGAAATTCATCCCAACCCAGATTCGATGGTTAGCATCCATTGTTGGTTTATAAAGAGGGATTTTTGCACGATCCAATGGCCCAGAAGTGATCCATCATGTGATCGAACGACTGAGGATGCTCCCGACAGTGTTAAAAATTTAAATTATACGATTTGATGGCCAGAACTTGATCAGAATCCAAATCCAACAGCTGACATTCGATCCAACTTTGATAAGGATTAAAACTACAGATTTTGATCAGATCTGGGCGATCCGAAGCTGATCCGACGGCCAAGAATATTTTTAGAGGGATTAATATGATTTCTAAGGATTTTAGGATTCTTTTTTCTATCAAAAAATTATAAAAAATTTATCTATAAACAAGATATCTGGGAATAAGCTTTGGAAGAAGAAAAATTCAGTAGAAAGTGAGAAAAAAATAGAAAAAAATAAAATAACTTTAGAAACCCAAAGAAAAGAAGGAGAGAAGTCGATTCGCTCTATGGAGTACGATGAAAGATGGAGAGGTCATCAACCATCTTTCCGACAAGACTTGGCTGATCAACTTCAGATCTTTATTACAGTTTTATTTTTATTTTATTTTATTATTTCTTTTAAATTTTTTGTACTTGAATTTCAATTTCAATTAATATAAAATTTATTTTTCTACACTTTAAATTGCTGTCTTTTATTTTTTGCACATAGATGCTATGATCTAATTAGTAGATCTTAGTATCAATTTATTTTTATACTTTTTAAATTTTTATTATTTATTTTTATTACAAGTAGATGCTAGGATTTAGTTAGTAGATCTTAGTATCCGATTTATTTTTTACACTTTTAATTTTTATTTTTCGACTTAAATTACTTTCTTCAAATTTTTTTTATAAAATCAAAGATTTTAAATTAAAATCCTACCTTCTTTGTAGATTCGACCTGACTCACTATTTTCTACATATTTTTAATTTTTATTAATTTGATTGATAATCACGGTGTCCTAATGACAGCATCGCGATCGTATCAATTTTTGACGCCGTTGGCGGGGAAGGCATCAATTTTAATATTTAATTTCTTTAGTTTTTTTGTGACTATTGCTTACTAACTTTTTTTTATCTTTTTACAAAAAAAAAATTAAAAATTTTAAAAAAAAAGAAAGAAAAGGGAGATAGAAAGCTTCCAAGTTGGTGAGATCAATTCTAGCCCTAGCCTTAACTATTTTTTTTTAGTATTAATTACTATTTTTTTTAATTAACCTAAAATTTATCCACATAAACCTAATAAAAATTATATGACAAGAGTAGAAACTTAATTTTTAGGAGTATTTATCATTGTAGATTTATTTTTGATGATCGCTGGAGACAAGGTAAGCTTTCAAGTTTTATTAGTTTCATGCATCTAGTTTAGTTGCATAGAATCTCTTGTTTGAAATTGGTGGTGCATATTCATCTCAAATCAATTTAAGGGTAACACCCATAGAAAGATAAGGTGGAGATTTCATCACCCTCTCTTGGCCCAAAAACAACCAACCAGCATCCCACATTAACCCTAGCCTAACTAAAATCAAGTAGACATTGGTCCCTAGTATTAATCGAGTTCAGTTCTAAGTATTATGGTCAAGTTAAGTGTAAGGTAAGTCCGGACTCACTCCTGAAATTAGTGTCTAAGGCTAGAGGTTATAAAGGCTCAGCCTAAGTGGATTTGTGGTTATTTAATTGATTCCGTTAGCTTACCTGGTCAATTCAATTGATGTTTAAGGCAAGCAACGGGGGGACCCCCATGATCCCACCTCTTATCTAGCTAGTTGAAGGAAGTGAGAACAAATCCAATTTGTATCAAGACTAAGCCACTCTACATCGAACTGTTAGGTCTAAGAAACCCATAGGTGTCTAGGTTTACTTGTTTGCTAACTTGATTGTAATTAACACTAAACCACAACTAATTCTTCCCACCTTACGTATCTAGGCCTAGGGCTCTTTCTTTTCTCTCTCTCATTTTTCTCTTAAAAAAAATGAAACAAAAACAAAACTTGAATCATACATTAGGGTGTGCATTGGTATATGCAAGGTAGAAGATCTCTCTATTCTGACCTAGTTGAACCCAATCCTGAGATTGAACGGTTGATTCATATTAAACCTGAAAATTAGATGGCTGGAGATCCTAGAGAACCACCTAGGCAGATGAAGGAATATTTTATTCCTTCCATCTATAACCCATCAACTTATATCCACTTACCTGATATCCCTGCAAGCCACTATGAGATCAAGTCGATCACAATCCAGATGCTTCCATCTTTCTATGGGAATACTAATGAAGATCCTTACAAGCATCTGGATGAATTCTTAGAAATTTGTTCCATGATGAAAATTCAAAATTTTATTAATGATGCACTTAGATTGACCTTATTCCCCTTCTCACTTAAAGACAAAGCCAAGTACTGGCTTGGCATAATAGGGAGACCAATCCAAACTTGGGCTGAAATGCAGCATGAGTTTCTTAAGAAATTCTATCCCATAGGTCGAACCAACACCATGAGGTGAGCCATCATTGGATTTACTCAGCTTTCAGGAGAACAAATTCATGAATCATAGGAGAGACTTAAGGAACTTCTTAGAAAATGCCCACACCATGATCTATCTAAGTGGCAAACTGTTCAAGCTTTTTATGAGGGTTTAGGTGACCAATATAGACAGATGGTAGATGCATCATGTAGGGGTGCATTCATGAGTAAAAGTGAGGATGAAGCCTACATTTTATTTGAAATTTTGAGTAAAAATTCAATCAATCATGCTTCATTATCCTCCTATGAAAGATTAATCCCTCACCAAAAGCGGACAGAAATTTTTGAGATCAAGCAAACAGACTCTAGTCCTAAGGCCGATCTGAACCTAATAGCCTAAAGATTAGATAAAGTCGACCTTCTTGCCCAAAAATTTGATCAGTTCTTAGCATTAGGTCAATAATCTCCTGCACAATATACACCACCATCTAATTATCAGGAGATTTATTCTATCTGTGCTAGTCCGGCCCATCATGTAAGTGAATGTCTAATAGTTGCATAGTTTTCACCTTTCATCCAAGAACAAGTTCAAGCTGCTCAAGGTTACTCTAATCCTGTCAATGACCCATTCTTAAATTCATATAACTAAGATTGGAGGAACCATCCTAATTTTTCTTGAAGACACCAATAGACTCAGGCTCAGACCCAAATTCTTCCTTTGCAAAACTTTCAGAATAGGCTCTAATATCAAAATTATGCTTATAATAGTGGTCAGCCTAGTCAGCCTACTCAGTCATCTTATTACAATCAGCCATTATACCCATCTCCTCAACAGACCAATCTAGCCGATGATAGATTTAGCCAACTTCAACAAATGATCATGACCCAACAGCAATCCCTCATCAGGTTAGAAGCACAAATAGATCAATTAACTGAGTCTACCAGGAGGAGAGAACTAGATCAATTGCCAAACGATCCAATATCGAATTTTGAAAATGACCCACCCATCCACCAACTACCTGGACCAAGTCATCAATCCAATGTCCCACTTAAGAATCCTCAATTTGAAATTGATATAGTAATCTCTGAGCTTACAAGAGATAAAATTATTAAGGACTCGTACCAAGATCAGGTGAGTGAGGCTAGTACTGATGCTAGCCGAAATGTAAATTTGAAAGAACATGTTAGTATTAAGACTAATCCGATAGAAGAACCTGAGCTCAAAATTGATACTGAGAAGATAGCAGATGAGTTATCTAAGATTTATTCACCAAAAATTTTATTTGCTTCAGCTTTAGAAATCGATTCTTCTTCTTTAGAATCACCATCCCCTCCAGAATTGAAATTGTCCTTGATCACATCTGAATATATATGTTTAAAATTAAGTGACACCCTTCCAGTATCCATTGTGTCGAACTTAACTCCTAACCCAAAAACTCAATTCATGAGCATTTTAGAAGAATAAATAGGAGAAATTCTTGATAAACAAAGGTCTGTGAATGAGTTTGTGAATTACCTTACTACAATTAAAAATGGGGATGTAAAATACTTTTTGAAGATTGATAATAAAATATTAAAATTTATCAAAGGCCATCTTCTTGAGATTGGCAATCCAAAACCATTAAAATTTATCAATCCAATATTCAACACGGGATAGATGAGAGAATCAGCATGGTCTGGCTGAAGATGGTAAACTTAGTGCTTCTTGGGAGGCAACCCAATTTTTAAGTTTTCAATTTTTGCTTTTGCCTTTGCTTTCTTTTGTATTTTGTTTAGGATAATCGAGTCTTACTTTATGTCTTTGGTAAGGATCTGAAAATAATCTTGGCTAAGTTGGGGGGAGAATCAGTTTTGAAAAGACTTATGGATCAGGTGATATCTCTCCTTTTCTTTCTCTTTACATGCACCGTTCATTTTTTCTACTCCATTGAGGACAATGTTGATTAAGTTGGGGGGGAGAATAAAAAAAAAATTTTAAGTCCTCAAGCAAGTTAGTATTTGGTATTTAAGCATCTGATTACACTTAATAATCAAGTTAAACCAAGTATTTTTAAAAGAAAATTGATGCACAGATCAGAGAGTTTGTGAGATATTGAGGGATCAAGTATTAAGAAAACTCAATAAATAGTTAAGTTTAGAACTTAAATAGTTTTCTTTGAATATTTTTAAATCTTTCTACCAGCATCAAAGAAGAGTTTACTTCTTATGGGCTTGTATAAAGTAACTATACATTTCTTTATATATTTAAAAAAAATAAAAAAAAAAGTTTTCAAGTACTTCATGCTGAGTAATCGGGCCTCTTTGCCTAAGCAAGCATTGAGTTTCACGTCAAAAGGTATGAAGGACAAAGAAGCTTTATTGTAAAGTTAGTTTTAACTCGTAGCCTGTTTGATTCGAGTAAGTAGGTTCGAGGGGTATTTTATACCTAGTGCCCTAAAGCCATCTAGTTTGGGAGTCATTGACTGAAAACTCGCTACATGGATCAAATAAAAAACTTAAAAAATTAAGACACTCAATAGCAATACAATATTAAAAAAAAAAATTAATCAATAAATGAAGGACAGAAGTAACAATATACTTGTCCATATAAAGGTGAATGATTTGGAGATAAAGGTAGCAATAATTTGAAAAAATTTAGAAAAGATTTAGTGTTCTTAGTTTAACTCTCATATTGACTAGTATTAATACCCCAATGACATACCTAATTTACACTCTATTGAACATCAGTGGTCCTTTTGAAAATTATTTGATAAAATTTAAGATTTTAAGTTAAATGGTACTTGATTCTAAATTCTTTCTTTACTCGAGGATAAGTAAAGTTCAAATTGGGGAGTGTGATAAGTGATATATTTTTACATTTATTGAAGATATTTTTGATAATTTATGATACTAACATCTTCTTAAAAACCCTAATTTCATAAATTTATTGAATTTTCTTAAAAATAAGTGATTTTAAAAATATATAAAATTAGATATATTTATAAAAAAATAGATGTTAATTTAATTAAGCAATTTAAGTATCAAAATAAAAAGAAATTTTTGAAGAATTTAATGCATTTTTTTTTTAATTTTTCAGATAAAAATTGAAGCGAAAATAGAGCTAAAATATCCTAAAAAATAAAGAAAATAGTCTTCGATGTATGGTAAACCAGTCGGTCGATCCACAGAGCTAGGGCACGGTCCATAAAAAAATTCACGCGGTCCACAAGCGTGGCTTACAGTGAGAGAAGGATTCTGGGCATGATCCAACGGTTGAAATTCATCCTGACCCAGATCCGATGGTCAGCATCCATTATCGATTTATAAAGAGGGATTGTTGCACGATCCGACGGCCTAGAAGTGATCCATCATGCGATCGAACGGCTGAGGATGCTCTCAACTGTGTTAAGAATTTAAATTGGACGATCCGATGGTCAGAACTTCATCAAAACCCAGATCCAATGGTTGACATTCAATCCGACTTTGATAAAGATTAAAACTATGGATTTTGATCAGATCTGGGTAATCCGAAGCTGATCTGATGGTCAAGAATATTCCTAAGGGGATTAATATGATTTTTAATAATTTTAGGACTCTTTTTCCTACCAAAAAATTATGAAAAATTCATCTATAAATAGGAGGTCTAGGAATAAGCTTTAAGAGAAAAAAAATTCAGTAGAAAGTGAGGAAAAAAATAGAAAAAAAATAAAATAGCTTTAGGGACCCAAAAAAAAAGAAGGAGAAAAGTCGGTTCACTCTACGGAGTACGACAGAAGATGGAGAGGTCATCAACCATCTTTTCGATGAGGCTTAGCTGATCAACTTTAGATCCTTGTTATAGTTTTATTTTTATTTTATTTTATTATTTCTTTTAAATTTTTTATATTTGAATTTTAATTTTAATTAATGTAAAATTTATTTTTCTGTACTTTAAATTATTATCTTTTATTTTTTATACATAGATGCTAGGATCTAATTAGTAGATCTTAGTACCAATTTATTTTTATATTTTTAAATTTTTATTATTTATTTTTATTGCAAGTAGATGCTAGGATCTAGTTAGTAGATCTTAGTATCCGATTTATTTTTTATACTTTTAATTTTTATTTTTCAACTTAAATTACTTTCTTCAAAATTTTATTTTTTTTATAAAATCAAAAATTTTAAATCAAAATCATACTTTCTTTGTGGATTCGATCCGACTCACTACTTTCTACATATTTTTAATTTTTATTGAAGTCAAAATTTGATTGATAATCACAGTGTCCTAATGACAGCATCACGATCGTATCAGGCTCATTGAGACCCATGTTTATATGTCAATCAAACTCCAGCAGCCACATTATGAGCAGCAGTGCCATCTCAGGTCAAAAGACCAGTCATACAACTACAGCATCGAGACGATCACTGATGATCAAGTAGAAATCCAAGTGGTCTCTCATATTGTCATACTCAGTACTAGTTATTCTCTAACAACTATCCGCACTCATCGCTCAATATATGTACACTATAGACTAGAGATCTATCTATCCTGAAGAAAGCGATTTGTACATCAGTCTATCCAGATCGATCACTGTCTTCATGATAATCCTATGATAGGGAGCATTTAGAAATCAAATACATGTCTCTAATTCTCAACTCTTTGAGAATATATATCGAAAGTTAATTCCATGGATGATTCAAGGATACATTACACTTGAATGAAAAATAAACTTATTTTTTTATTGATTATATCAATATATTAAGTACAAAATTATGTTCTAAATTTATTACAATGTGTTAGCCATATTGGCTTCTAGGATATACATCTAACAGTATGGTGTACAGTCATTCACAATGACAAACCCATATTTTGAGTGATATATTACACACTTAGATTGACCTTCGGTGAGGAGGTGTATGTCATAGTTGTGCTTCATCAACGAGCACATCTGATTGAGGATCAACTTGTGGACACTCCATAAATTATGATAGGATAGTTCATAGGTCTTAAACTTCTCAAGTTCAATTATCCCCCCACTGTCCCCTTCTTAGAAATTTTTTTTTAAAAAAAATATGGCATGCCTACTAACAAAATACCTTTTTATCTAGTGGGGTGATAGAAGTAGTATCATATACTATTCTTTAAGATAACTTATAAACTTATATAAATCTATTTTAGCACAAAACTTATGTACATCAACTCTTTTCACATTAGTTGGGCAACCTGTCCTTTTCCATATCTTATATAGAGTGCTAGTAATAAATTTTGACGGTATCTAATTTAAAACACATATAGCAATTTCTAGGACATATCCTCAGAATAAAATTTGTGAAGCAAATTAAAGAACACACCATATCTCATATGTAGTATCCATCTCTGGGTCAAGATATTATTAAGCTTTGAACATCCAAATATACAAAGTGTAATAATATGCTTGCACCTTTTTTCATGTCAAGTAAATGGGATTTTGGTCATGTTATCCATGAGACAAGATTTATAATTTTTATATGATTCAGAATCATAGAGAACCAAAAACTTTTCTTTGTAGTACTTGTTTATCTTTGACTCACAAAAATGATTGTTGGTGCAAAAATCTGCTTGCGCCGGAGAAGCTGGAGTCGGGGAAGCCACGGTCGCCGCCGGGACCTGCAAAGGAAGTCTAAACCGGAGGTGGGGTTGCTCCGGCAAGACCCTCCGATGCTCAAGTCAGTTCTCTGCCTCAACAAGAATGGAGTGCTCGAATGGAGAATTTAGCAGAGTTTTGAGATAAGAAATGAGCTTAGAGAATAACGTATCTGGGTCCCCCTTTTATAAGCGGAGGAGGCAACGGACTGATGGCGACATTTGTAACCGTCTGGTAGTGGGCCGCCCATGGTCAGGGGAATTTATAGCGAAGGGTAGTGGAGTAGACCCGTGGCTATTGTCATGGCCTGCCACGTAGAGCCAGTTGCAGGTAGTGGAGCGGCGTCCGTTGCCGCTAGTTGTCAGGGAGTAGTGGAGTCGCGCAGCACCTGCCGTAGGAAGTGGAGCAGAATCGTGGCCGTTGACACATCCTGTCAGAGAGTAATGGGTCCGCCGCAGGGGGTTGATGGAGCCGCACGGAATCTGCTACAGGAAGTGGAACAGGATCATGGTTGTTATTGTGACCTGCCAGGGGGTGCGGATCTGTTGATTGGAGCTCGGCAGCAGTCGGAGTCCGGCCTCTGTAGAGGTCCGGGAGGGGTCCTCCTGGCGGTTGGGGTCGTGGGTCGAGCCCGACTTCCGTGGGAGTTCGGGCGGAACCCTCTCGGAGCTAAAGTTGCGGGCGGAACCCGGCTCCTGTAGGAGTCCGGGCAGAGTCCTCTGCAATCAAGGTTAAAGGTGAAGTCCGGCTCCCGTAGGAGTCCGGACGGAGCTTACCAGCAGTTGATACCGAGAGCGGAGCCCGGCTCCCGTAGGAGTCCGGGCGGAGCTGTGCTGTAGTCGATGTCGGAGGCGGAGCCCGGCTCCCGTAGGAGTCCGGGTGGAGCCGTTCTGTAGTTGATGTCGGAGGCGGAGCCCGGCTCCCGTAGAAGTCTGGGCGGAGCCGTTCTGTAGTTGATGTCGGAGGCGGAGCCCGGCTCCCGTAGGAGTCCGGGCGGAGCCGTTCTGTAGTCGATGTCGGAGGTGGAGCCCGGCTCCCGTAGGAGTCCGGGCGGAGCCGTTCTGTAGTCGATGTCGGAGGCAGAGCCCGGCTCCCGTAGGAGTCCGGGCGGAGCTGTTCTGTAGTCGATGTCGGAGGTGGAGCCCGGCTCCCGTAGGAGTCCGGGCGGAGCTGTTCTGTAGTTGATGTCGGAGGCGGAGCCCGGCTCCCGTAGGAGTCCGGGCGGAGCCGTTCTATAGTCGATGTCGGAGGTGGAGCCCGGCTCCCGTAGGAGTCCGGGCGGAGCCGTTCTGTAGTCGATGTCGGAGGCGGAGCCCGGCTCCCGTAGGAGTCCGGGCGGAGCCGTTCTGTAGTCGATGTCGGAGGCGGAGCCCGACTCCCATAGGAGTCCGAGCGGAGCTGTTCTATAGTCGATGTCGGAGGTGGAGCCCGGCTCCCGTAGGAGTCCGGGTGGAGCCATTCTGTAGTCGATGTCGGAGGCGGAGCCCAGCTCCCGTAGGAGTCCGGGCGGAGCTGTTCTGTAGTCGATGTCGGAGGCGGAGCCCGGCTCCCGTAGGAGTCCGGGCGGAGCCATTCTGTAGTTGATGTCGGAGGCGGAGCCCGGCTCCCGTAGGAGTCCGGGCGGAGCTGTTCTGTAGTCGATGTCGAAGGCGGAGCCCGGCTCCCGTAGGAGTCCGGGCAGAGCCGTTCTGTAGTCGATGTCGGAGGCAGAGCCCGGCTCTCGTAGGAGTCCGAGCAGAGCTGTTCTGTAGTCGATGTCAGAGGCGGAGCCCGGCTCCCGTAGGAGTCCGGGCGGAGCCGTTCTGTAGCTGATTCCGCTGAGGGCTTTGGCTGTGGGTATTTTTATACCCAACACCAGTCCCCCTACTTCCGAGTTTGAATTTCAAACGAAGGAAGTACAGAGAGAGAGATGGGCACAGCCGAAACCGTCCCTTCGAATCCTGCGCACTGCCGCCTTCGGATATTTTGGCATTAAATGTGTATACGTCAGAGCCCGCTTTTCGGTGAAGGTGACCTGAAGAGTCTTTTCGGAACCCCCGTCGGAATGCGATCCCAAGCTTCGTGCCACGGGAATTTGTGAACGGTCAACCCTCGATAGCGATGAAGGGGATAAGCGCGACACGTGGCACGCACCAGTTGGCCCAGGAATACCCGCCGCCATAACTGCGCTAGGATCCGTCGGCTATTTAAACCCCCTAGTCCTTTCATGGCTTCATTCTGGCGCCTTTCCTTCGCCTGAGAGCCTTGCTTCCCTCGCACCAGTCCTTGCCCTCTTCAGCCCCCCAATTCTTCTCTGAGGGTTCCTACGCGATGTCCTCTACCCCGAAGGCCGTTCTTGAGGGGATGTCCAGGGCTTGGAGGAAGGTGAGGAGGAGAATGGCGACCGGTGAGAATCTCCGTCGTTTTGAAGGGGGCTCAAGGAAGAATTCCTTCAACAACAGGGGTTTAATAACGGGGGCTGTCGGTGAAGTTATTCTGCCTGTGAATTTCGGAGCAGCAAGGCGGGGTGATACCGGTCAAGAGGGCAAAACTGTCGTCCTAAGCTATGGCGGGATTCTTGATGCCGTCGGGGTCGAGGGACCAGAGGCGGTCGGCGTCGACGGTGGGGCAGTGAAACTTGTTGCGGGGACGGTGGAAGTAGCGCATGCCGACCTTGCCGGAGCATTTTGGGTGGCGGCTATCGTGGAGCATTCGGATATGAGGCACATCTTTGGCATCGCTACCGCTTCCAAGGTGACTCCGGTTCTTCTTGAAATAGGTCTTCGCTACTGCCGTCGTTGCCCTTACCGCCTCCGGGGATCTATCCCATCCTTTTCCCGCTAGGATTGGGACTTCGGAGACAGAATGAGGCGAGATGGGGCGAGAGCTGTTACACGCACTGGAGAACGTGACTGAGAAGGACAGAGATGGGAAGAGGAGTTTGTAGCTCGGAGCGGCCTCTGGTTCATCCTTCCCGAACCGTGTTTGTGAGGCTTGTGATGACGTGTATCTTCTTCTTCTTTTTTTTTTTTTCTGACCCACCGGATCCTGTAACGTATACTCTTGTTAAATGAAAAAGAGATTTTGTTACCTCATCTGCATCTCGCATTAAATAGTTGTCTGTCAAACTTCTTCATTTTCCTTTCCTCTTTCTTCCTTCTCTTCTTCTTTTCCTTTTCGCGTTGTCCCAAGGTCATCGACGACCTCTTCTGCTCATGTGGGGTCGTCATTTGCCGAGCTCTTTATCGGCTTTTGTGCCGTTCGAAGATACCCAATTATCATTCCGTTGATGGTTGCAGGTTCGCTTGGGGCCCTTCGGGCCCGAGGTCCCTCCTAGGGCTTGAATTCGGGGATCCGAGCTTCTGTTGCCTTCGGGCACTGTTTGCTTCCCTTTTTTGCTTGGATTTTTTCTCTACTGAAGTCGGAGCTAAGTTCGGCTCCCTTGGGAGTCTGAACGGAGAAGCCCTCCTGAAGTTGGAGTAGCCTGGCTCTCGTAGGAGTCAGGGCGAAGTCTTCCTGCAATCAAAGTCATAGGCAAAGTCCGGCTTCCGTAAAAGTCCGGACAAGGCTTATCGGCAGTTGCTGTTGTCAGCGGAGCCTGGCTCCCGTAGGAGTCCGGGTGGGGTCGTCCTGTAGCTGATGTCGGCGATGGAGCCCGGCTCCCGTAGGAGTCCGGGTGAAGTTTTCCTGGGCGTCGTGGACGGAACCCGGCTCCCGTAGGAGTCCGGGCCTTCCCGTTTGCTCGAGTCGGTGTGAGGTTCTTCTCTCGTTACCAGCCTGGTTGCGGGGGCGCGTTAGGGCACTGCAAGGCCTCTCCCCCCATCCGGTCTAAAAGAATCGGGCTTTCGGCTTTGCTCGAGTTAGGGCGAGGTTCTCCTCCTGTCCCTAACAGGGCTGTGGGGGCGCATGTGGGCGTTGTAAGGCCTCTCCCCCCATCCGGTCTAAAAGAACTGGGCCTTCGACTTTGCTCAAGTTAGGGCGAGGTTCTCCTCCTGTCCCTAACAGGGCTGTGGGGGCACATATGGGCGTTGTAGGGCCTCTCCCCCCATCCGGTCTAAAGGAACCGGGCCTTCGACTTTGCTCAAGTTAGGGCGAGGTTCTCCTCCTGTCCCTAACAGGGCTGTGGGGGCACATATGGGCGTTGTAAGGCCTCTCCCCCCATCTGGTCTAAAGGAACCGGGCCTTCGACTTTGCTCAAGTTAGGGCGAGGTTCTCCTCCTGTCCCTAACAGGGCTGTGGGGGCACATATGGGCGTTGTAGGGCCTCTCCCCCCATCCGGTCTAAAGGAACCGGGCCTTCGACTTTATGAGGTTGCCCTTTTATTTTTGATACAGTTTGCTTGAATTGTCCCAAGACATATGGGCACACATTTTTTGATTAAAACGAAATTACTGGTAGTACATCCGTAAGTTTTCTGAGCTCCACGGTCGTGGGAGGTCGGCTCCTCCGAACTCCTTAAGATAATAAGTTTCGGGCCGGACTACTTCTTTGACCTCATAAGGTCCCTCCCAGTTTGGGGCAAGTTTTCCCTGGCCCTGTGGTTGCGAGACAGCAGCTCGTCGGAGCACTAGATCTCCTGCTTTAAATGCTTTGTTCTTGACTCGGGCGTTGTAATATCGAGCAACTTTCTGTCTGTAGGCTGCCATTCGAACCTGAGCGATCTCCCGTCTTTCTTCCAGCAGGTCGAGGTTGGCTCTGAGACTTTGTGAATTTTGGTGTTCGTCGAATGCAACGACTCGTGCCGATGGGAGTTTAAGCTCGATCGGGATGACAGCTTCCGTACCAAAGGCTAAAGCAAAGGGAGTCTCCCCCGTAGGTAACCTCTGGGTGGTTCGATACGCCCATAGCACATGATAAAGCTCGTCCGCCCAAGTCTCTTTTGCTTTTTCGAGCCTTGTCTTAATCCCCTGAAACAGGGTTCTGTTAGTTACCTCAGCTTCGCCGTTCGCCTGAGGGTGGGCTACTGATGTGAAGTTGTGGGAGATGTTTAGATCTTCACAGAATTTGGCGAACCTTGCTCCCGCGAATTGCCGTCTGTTATCAGTGATTAGGGTTCTAGGTAGACCGAACCTGCATACAATTGACTTCCAAACGAAATCTTGCACTTTTGCTTCTGTGATTTTTGCTAGTGGTTCGGCCTCGACCCATTTGGTGAAGTAGTCGATCGCTACAAGGAGGAACTTCCTTTGCCCAGACGCCATGGGAAAGGGGCCAAGAATATCCATCCCCCATTGTGCAAAAGGCCATGGGGCACTCAAGGGTGTGAGCTCGGTAGCGGGTTGTCTCTGGATGTTGGCGCATCTCTGGCATCGATCACACTTTTTGACGTTTTCAATCGAATCATGATGCATTGTTGGCCAGTAGTACCCTTGGCGGAGTAGCTTGTGGGATAAAGATCTGGCACCCAAATGGTTCCCGCAAGCTCCCTCGTGTACTTCCCATAAAGCGCAGTCAGCTTCTGAGGACCGGAGACACCTTAAGAGGGGCAAGGAGTATGATCTTTTGTACAATTTGCCCTCATAAAGGATGTATCGGGAGGCTTGGTTTCGGAGCTTCCGGGCCTCTTTTGCGTCCTGGGGGAGAACTCCATCTCTAAGATAGGTTATCAGTGGGTCGATCCAGCTGGGCTCGTGGTCGATCTCCATTACGGGCCGTGGTTCTTCTGTACTCGGATGTTTTAGAACTTCAAAGAGGACGCCTTTGGGCAATTCGGTCGGAGCCGATGTCGCCAGCTTGGAGAGAAGATCGGCTCTGATATTCTCCGACCTTGGAATTTGCCTGATGTCAAAACTGCTAAAGGCGGGGGTAAGCTCCTTCACTTTCTCAAGGTACCTGGCCATACTGTCTTCCCGCACTTCATAACTCCCACTGACTTGTCCCACCACAAGTTGGGAATCGCTGTGCACCCGGAGCTGACCTATTCCCAGCTCTTTGGCGATCCTTAATCCTGCAATCAGAGCCTCATATTCTGCTCCATTATTTATTGCGGGGAACTCAAAATGCAGAGCGTACTCCGTGACGACTCCCTCCGGGCTGACCAAGATCAGGCCTGCACCCGCACCTGCCATGCTGGAAGATCCGTCTACAAAGAGGGTCCAAAAGCAATCGGAGGGACTGGCTTCTTCGTCGGGGGAGTTCGGTTGAGACCTCGGGCTGTCAACTCCACTTTGCTCAGGTTCGGCCTCCCCTGAGATGGTGCACTCTACAATGAAATCTGCCAATATTTGGGCCTTTATTGCCGGTCTAGGTCTGTAGTTGATATCGAATTCTGTGAGCTCGATCACCCATTTTGCCATCCTTCCGGAGGTATCAACTCGGTGCAAGACCGCCTTGATCGGTTGATCGGTGAGTAGTGTCACCGTGTGCCCTTGAAAGTAAGGTCGGAGTCTCCGAGCTGCAATCAACAAGGTGTAGGTCAGTTTTTCTAATTTACTATACCTGGTTTCGGCGTCCCTCAGTGCGCGGCTAATGTAGTAGACCGGTCGCTGGACTTTCGTTTCTTCTTTGACAAGGACAGCTGCGAGGGCCGTGGGAGAGACTGCCAGGTACAAAAATAGTTTCTCCCCAGGTTCGAGCTTCGCCAGCAGCGGGGGTGAGCTAAGGTAGCCTTTTAATTCTTTGAATGCCTGTTGGCATTCAGAGGTCCAACAGAAGTTCTTCGACTGCTTGAGGGTTTGAAAGAAAGGCAAACATCGTTCGGCCGACCTCGCGACAAAGTGATTAAGAGCCGCTATCCTTCCCGTGAGGCACTGAACCTCCTTGATCGATCTTGGGGCGGTCATCTCTTGGATGGCGCGAATTTTCTCTGGATTGGCCTCAATCCCACACCCCGACACCATGAAGCCCAGGAACTTTCCTGAGGTTATCCCAAAAGCACATTTGGTCGAGTTCAGCTTCATTCTATACCTTCGAAGAGCGCCAAAGGTTTCCTCGAGGTCGGCGACATGATTTTCGGAAGATCTGCTTTTTACAAGCATATCGTCCACGTAAACCTCCATGTTTCGGTCGATCTGCTCTTTGAAGATTTTGTTCACCAGTCATTGATAGGTTGCGCCCGTGTTCTTGAGGCCGAACGGCATGACCCTGTAGCAGTAAAGGCCGCGATTAGTGATGAAAGCTGTCTTTTCTTCATCTTCCGATGCCATTCTAATCTGGTTATAGCCGGAGAACGCATCCATAAAAGTGAGGAGCTCATGGCCTGAGGTAGCGTCCACCAGTTGGTCGATTCTGGGAAGGGGGTAGCTATCCTTCGGACAAGCCTTATTCAGCTTTTTGAAGTCGATACACATCCTCCACTTGCCGTTTGCTTTCTTGACCAAAACAACATTGGAGATCCACTCAGGATAATTGACTTCCTTAATAAATCCGGCCTTGAGAAGCTTATCCACTTCCTCGGCTATCGCCTTCTGCCTCTCTGGGGCATGACTCCGGATTTTTTCTTTCGTCGGCTGATGTTTAGGGTCGACTGCCAGATGATGTTCCATGACTTCAGTGTCGATCCCCGACATATCTGCCGGGACCCATGCGAAAACGTCTGCATTCCTTCGAAGGAAATCCACAAGACGCGTCCGCACCTCCTCCCCCAGGTTGGAGCCAATTAACACCACATGCTCCGTGTTCCCATCATTCAAAGGGATCGGTATTAGGTCTTCGATTGGACCGCCCCTCTCCTCAGTGAGGTCATCGCGAGCATCCAATCCGTCGACCGGACAGAGGTCCGCTTGATCGCTTCTTTGTAGGGCAATGTTGTAGCAATGTCTGGCCAGGGCTTGGTCTCCCCGAACCTCCCCGATCCCCTAGCTGGTGGAGAACTTCAATTTCAAATGGTAGGTTGAAACAACAGCTCTGAGGGCATTGAGGCCGGGTCGGCCAAGAATTGCATTGTAGGCAGATGGCGTCTTTACCACCAGGAAATTCACCAGACCTCTGGATTGCTTTGGATACTGACCCGCGGTCACAGTCAGAGCTATCATTCCTTCCGTCGGAACGGCGTCACCGGTAAACCCTATCAAGGGGGAGCAAATCGGTCTCAGATGACCGCCAAGAGTGGTCATTCTTGAAAAGGCATTGTAGAACAAGATGTCGGCTGAACTCCCGTTGTCGACGAGAATGCGACGGACGTCGTAATTTGCTATGTTCAAGGAAACTATGACCGCATCGTTATGAGGGAATTGGACTCCCTGGGTGTCCACTTCAGTGAAGGTTATGGGTTCTTCAACTTTTTGTCGCTTGGGGGATGCAGCTGGTACGCTGATTGCCTCCCATCGGGATTCCCCCGAGATGACGTTGACGGAATCTGGCAGAGACCGGTCATCCGGCCACCCTTTATAGGCGACCATAGCCGGAGGTAGTTATGCAGAGACCTCGTGAGAGGGCATCAGATGAGGGAAGGAGGATTGGGCGTCGGAAAAGATGGCCGGAAGCGGATCCGTTGAGCGCTCCTTTAAGAACAAGGGTACTGCGAAGACACACGCCCTTCCTCTAGCGCCAATCCTGTTGGTGCAAAAATCTGCTTACGCCGGAGAAGCTGGAGTCGGGGAAGCCGCGGTCGCCGCCGGGACCGGTAAAGGAAGTCTAAACCAGAGGTGGGGTTGCTCCGGCAAGACCCTCCGACGCTCAAGTCAGTTCTCTGCCTCAACAAGAATGGAGTGCTCGAACGGAGAATTTAGCAAAATTTTGAGATAAGAAATGAGCTTAGAGAATAACGTATCTGGGTCTCCCTTTTATAAGCGGAGGAGGCAACGGACTGATGGCGACATTTGTAACCGTCTGGTAGTAGGCCGCCCATGGTCAGGAAAATTTATTGCGAAGGGTCGTGGAGTAGACCCATGGCTATTGTCATGGCCTGCCACGTAGAGCCAGTTGCAGGTAGTGGAGCGGCGTCCGTTGCCGCTAGTTGTCAGGGAGTAGTGGAGTCGCGCAGCACCTGCCGCAGGGAGTGGAGCAGAATCGTGGCCGTTGACACAGCCTGTCAGAGAGTAATGGGTCCGCCGCAGGGGGTTGATGGAGCCGCACGGAATCTACTACAGGAAGTGGAACAGGATCATGGTTGTTATTGTGACCTGCCAGGGGGCGCGGATCTGTTGATTGGAGCTCGGCAGCAGTTGGAGTCCGACCTCTGTAGAGGTCCGGGAGGGGTCCTCCTGGCGGTTGGGGTCGTGGGTGGAGCCTGACTTCCGTGGGAGTTCGGGCGGAACCCTCTCGGAGCTAAAGTTGCGGGCGGAACCCGGCTCCTGTAGGAGTCCGGGCGGAGTCCTCTGCAATCAAGGTTAAAGGTGAAGTCCGGCTCCCGTAGGAGTCCGGACGGAGCTTACCAGCAGTTGATGTCGAGAGTGGAGCCCGGCTCCCGTAGGAGTCCGGGCGGAGCTGTGCTGTAGTCGATGTCGGAGGCAGAGCCCGACTCCCGTAGGAGTCCGGGCGGAGCCGTTCTGTAGTTGATGTCGGAGGCGGAGCCCGGCTCCCGTAGAAGTCCGGGCGAAGCCGTTCTGTAGTGGATGTCGGAGGCGGAGCCCAGCTCCCGTAGGAGTCCGGGCGGAGCCGTTCTGTAGTCGATGTCGGAGGCGGAGCCCGGCTCCCGTAGGAGTCCGGGCAGAGCCGTTCTGTAGTCGATGTCGGAGGCGGAGCCCGACTCCCGTAGGAGTCCGGGCGGAGCTATTCTGTAGTCGATGTCGGAGGCGAAGCCCGGCTCCCGTAGGAGTCCGGGCGGAGCCATTCTGTAGTTGATGTCGGAGGCAGAGCCCGGCTCCCGTAGGAGTCCGGACGGAGCCGTTCTATAGTCGATGTCGGAGGCGGAGCCCGGCTTCCGTAGGAGTCCGGGCGGAGCCGTTCTGTAGTCGATGTCGGAGGCGGAGCCCGGCTCCCGTAGGAGTCCGGGCGGAGCTGTTCTGTAGTCGATGTCGGAGGCGGAGCCCGGCTCCCGTAGGAGTCCGGGCGGAGCCGTTCTGTAGTCGATATCGGAGGCGGAGCCCGGCTCCCGTAGGAGTCTGGGCGGAGCCATTCTGTAGTCGATGTCGGAGGCGGAGCCCGGCTCCCGTAGGAGTCCGGGCGGAGCTGTTCTGTAGTCGATGTCGGAGGCGGAGCCCAGCTCCCGTAGGAGTCCGGGCGGAGCCGTTCTGTAGTCGATGTCGGAGGCGGAGCCCGGCTCCCGTAGGAGTCCGGGAGGAGCAGTTCTGTAGTCGATGTCGGAGGTGGAGCCCGGCTCCCGTAGGAGTCTGGGCAGAGCCGTTCTGTAGTTGATGTCGGAGGTGGAGCCCAGCTCCCGTAGGAGTCCGGGCGAAGCCATTCTGTAGTCGATGTCGGAGGCAGAGCCCGGCTCCCGTAGGAGTCCGGGCGGAGCCGTTCTGTAGTCGATGTCGGAGGCGGAGCCCGGCTCCTGTAGGAGTCCGGGCGGAGCTGTTCTGTAGTCGATGTCGGAGGCGGAGCCCCGCTCCCGTAGGAGTCCGGGCGGAGCTGTTCTGTAGTCGATGTCGGAGGCGGAGCCCGACTCCCGTAGGAGTCCGGGCGGAGCCCGACTCCCGTAGGAGTCCGGGCGGAGCCGTTCTGTAGCTGATTCCGCTGAGGGCTTTGGCTGTGGGTATTTTTATACCCAACAATGATCAAGTTGGTAATGCCAGAGATATGTGACGATCATATATTTTTTTCTTGTTCTCATCAATATAAAGAACAATATTATTAAGTGATAGAAATATGAGACCATTATCATAAATTCATAGTTATAAAATTTATCAGAAAGAGAGTAACTTTTACTCTTTACACTAATTTCAATACCATGTTACAATAACAAAGAAATTAAAATAATATTTTTGATAAATTTAGGCATATAACAATAGTCTACTAATTTCTAAATCTTGCTTGAAGGTTACATAGGTTCCTACAGCTTTAGCATGAATGGACTATCCATCAGTGCTAAAAAGCATGTAGTCATATCTCTTCAGCTTTATTAGTCCAGCAATATTTTGCATAAATGAGACCTATATGAGGTATCTTATATCCAAATTTTTGAAGCTAAAACACTCAATGATAAACTAGTTTATATTATATACAAACCATTAGCAGATATAACTTTTGCATCCTGCTACTGCTTCATACTTGTAAGATAACTCTTGTATATTATCTCTAATACTCATCATTACTGTAGTGATAATAGATACCCATAGTGAAGACTATCTTCACCTTTTTCTCCTAAGAGATACTAAAGAAGGAATTTGAAAGAATTAGCAGGATTGAATCTTGAATTAACTCACCATCCATGATATTGACTTAATCATATGATTAAGTTAATCAAGATACACTTGACAGTCATATTGTCACCCCATCTATCATATATATGATTTTTCCTTCTTTATAGTATCATTTTCGATCAAATTGGAATCAGGAGAATAGGAGGCTATCTCCTATATGAGAATAATTTTCAGGTTTCTCAATCAGTCCATGAAGTTTGATCAATTTTAAGACATCAAAAATACCATATAGTAATAGTGAAGATGCAGATATATAAGAACATAAAAAGACTATTCAACATGACATGTATAATTTAGATGAGATTTTTTTCTAAATGTGTCTCTCACTATTTTAGTAAATTTCATAGCCTTCAAGTACGAAAATCAAGAAAACCTATCATCAAATTTTTTAGTGGGGTTAAGATCTCAATTCTTTATAAAAAGCATTGTGGATAGCACAACAAGCTCCTATGAGTTCAAAGATAGGTAACTCTTTACCAATTACATCTCATGCAACTCTCAACAAAATTTTTGCCTCTAAAATACTTATAGCCTTGTGGATAGTACAACAAACTATAGTATTTTAGTTAAGTCATACCCTTCAATCCTACATGGTCATATCTGAATAATACTATCTTTGTAGATAATATAACAAGGCAGCACTACCAAAATATACCATAAGTATCACTAAGTCAATATCATATCAATCCCTATAGTAAACCTTATGGATAGCACAACAAACTCACTACAGTTTTTGACATACTCTATTGACTTAGCATGAGCTAAGTAATATTAACTTCATTATGCACCAAGATAGTATTAAATCAGTCCCCACAGTAAGTCTTGTGGATAGCACAATAAGCCTACTATGGTTCTTGATATAATACTGGCTTAGCATGAAGGAAGGCATGGGTAGTATTCTTAACACTTCACCATTATGACTTAATATAATTTAAATGAGAAACTTAGATCTCAAGCACATCCAAAATATATATACATGTATCATATGCAATCTAAATTTTAATTCTAACTGCCAGCAAGTAAGAGCATATAAAGAAAATCTAATGGTTATGAACTTTTAAAAAATTATTTGAGCCACAGGATGATTTATGGGTCGAACTCTAGGTGCATCATAGATTGAACCATCTCAATCTTAATGCGTCTCTGCTCAACAAATGACTGGTAGTCTAGTCTTCATCTTCATGAAGACTTTCATAAATACTCGATCTTTATCTGAAAATAGAAAGAAATAATTTCTATCTATTTTCAAATACTTTTTTTCTATAATTTTTGTATCAATATGTAAAAATTTTAATCTACAGTTGAGAACATACAAAAGAAAGATATGGCTAATAATACAATACATCAGGGGCATCCAGCCCCTATTGCAACCCTTGCAAATGCATTTATATAATCGGCCAATAAGGATGCATTCATGGATACATCCATCACATGGATATACCATAGTCCATAACCACTCAATCATGCATTTTATAATAATTATAAAATATGATGACAAACTACTCATGTTATTTTAATTACGATATCATTCATAAACATGTCAATGGAGATATTTAAATATATGGGCATAGGACCCATCTAGGATTTTTTATTTGGGTTCAACTCTTGACCCAATTTTAATTTTAAGTTAATCATTTGTCATCCTTTTGAATTGAGTTGACCAATTCTAGGTTAACACTAATCCAATTAGGTTAGCATAGATTCGATCAACCATGACTCAAACTCTAATCAAATTAGGTAAATGATAATTTGATCTACCTAAATTAAATATGACTTCTAATCAAATTAGAACTATGAATTTGATTTAATCTATAATCATTAATTCTAATCACATTAGATTAAATGAATTATGGTTAAACAAATCCATCGATAAAAACTTAATCCATGTTTGATGCATCCTTTCCATGATCAAAATTTATCGACTCCACACATACATAGGACAACAACTAAGGTGGATGACCCACAATGATGAGTGCCCAATAACATGGTGGTTGGCCCTTGGATCTTAGGTGAATACATCAAATGCAACAGTCCTAAGTCTTAGCAATTTACATTCAATATATCATTCCAAGGCTTCGCACATCCCATGCACTGGATTTATAACTCCATAGAAAATTAGATCATGGGATCTAACTTAAACTTGTCTCACAAGTCTAAAGATCATAGAATTTTATATCTAAGATTTGATCATGAATTGATAATATTTTATCATTAACAAAAATACATCAAGAACATCAATTAAACATCAATCAAAAATTTTGATTTTGATATAATATGAATTGGATCAAATCCATATCATAATAATGACATGATATTTGATTGAATCAATCAAGGATGGCTCTGATACGACTGTTGGGTTTCGATGATGCAGTGAAATATAAGTTTCAAAATTTTTTTATATGAATTCAACAATTGAAAATAAGTTTAACAATCAAACATAACTACCGAAACTCAAAAGCCCTAGGAACACCTGGATGATTGAATCAAACAACATAAGCATGTATATAAGCAAGGGATTAGATATCATATACCAACATAAAGATGATGATCTGATAATTTTAAGATCTCCACAAGACTCTAAAGTAGAAATCCTCCAATGGTGATCCACACGGGACTGATCAGGGCCCTTCCTAATTCGACGTAGTTCTGCAGCCTTCTTCGCAAGTTCACTATCGATCATCCTTCGCAAGAATGGGTTGCACCACTACTTGTATGCCTTCAAGACCTCTACTAGGACCATTCTAAGAATTATTTTCAAATAATCTCACCACACAAAAATTAGATCAGATGTTCAACACTTGAACAATCTGATTTTAGGACAACCATCACAAGCTTTCTTTTTTCTTTTTCCTTCCTTTTCATTTTTCCTTCTCCCTTTTCTTTTGTCTTTTTTTTTTAGATTTTTTCTATCTTTTTCTCTTAATTTCTATGCCTATTCTCAGCCAAAAGTGGGACATGGAACCAGGTGTAGTGCCTCCTTATTTATAAGATAAGAAGGGGCACCATACATATTCAAGAGATGCCAACACTTGGCATTAAAAATTTCCTAATAATTTGGCATGGAATATAAGGTGTTTCATAAGCAGAAGGACTCTCCCTTCTATGTCTAAAAACCAAGGTGCCATCTGATGTCCCCCCCTTTAAGAATTAGCATGGAATAAGAGAAGAAATAGGAGGAAGTTAAGAGTCCAATATGAAATGGACTCTTCCATTTCATTGCACAAAAGGATGCGGCATCCCATTTAATTTGGTGTGTGAATTTCTTGCTAGAAAAGGAATCTTCCTTCTCTTCCAAGCCCACATATCCTAAGGCACCATCTGATAGCGCACAAAACAAAAGGGACATGTGAAACAAGGTATGAAAATTAAGAGAAGAAAGACTCCTCTTCTTAAACGCCTAAAATAAATGTGATGTCATTTTTTTTCTTGCATGTGGTTTTGGCATGGAGAAGGTTGATCCCATATGAAACTCTTCAATAAAAATCAGATCAGCCACCTAACAATTAGATGGTTCAAACCTAATTACATTAGATCAAGGCAACAAGACAAGGGTTAGCACAAACACCTTTGCACTGAACCTAATTGAGAACTTTGGTTAATTCATGTGCTAGCAATTCAATTAACCTATTAGATTTATAATAAATCTAAATAGATTGGATCAAGATCAAATCTTTATTGTGTGTGACCTATTGGATTTCAAATCTAGCCGGTAGTTGATCCAGACTCTTGACGTAATCTTAATCCGATTAGATTAGGTCAGCTCAAGAGTACCAATCAACTAGGACTCTTTCTAATTAATTTTTGAATTAAATTTTTTTAATTCTAATGAGTCCATAAATCAAGATTGACATCTAGCAACATGTCATGACTATCCAAAAGATTTAAAATTTGATAAAAATATCAAAATTATCCTTTCATAATGAGTTATCGTGCAATTCAATCCTTCGATCACACAATATATCAGACAGGCTATGGGTATAAAAATATGTTAAGCTCAAATACCTATCTATATGTATCTCAATCTAATGATGATGACTCGATGGATGAATCAATAAAAATTTTTTCTACTATTCATCCCTGCTCTGGCCAAAGACTCTTAGAGTCATCATCCTATGAGATCACATAGGATGTTCTCTCCTTCTACAAAAAGTCATCGATTTTTTGTTGACCACTCAAACTCTATGCACACTTCATCAGATTTAAAATATCCCACACACATCTTAAAATGGCATGCTAGAGAATAAACCAAAGTAAGGATCCATATACACAAGGTATCATGGTGATCTCAGGTCAAAGGATCACATGCACCACTCTCACTGAAGAATCATCTGTCGACATACTGTAAGGCTCTATCAGATGTTCTTTCTGTGGATCGATTTAATGAACTTATTCTCTAATGAGTACCTACACCCTTGTATTAGTGTCACCACATAAGTGATTGTGAGATCAACCACCCTCTCCATCGAGCATACATAAGATTACTAATCTTACCAGTATCATCGATCTCCGACTCGATGATCCAATGATTAGAAATATTTTAGACTGGAGCTATTAAAATTTTAGATCTCATTGGTATGATCTTATCATGGCCCTAAAATCATTGTCCTAATCTATGGAGTTTATCATAATCATAAATATATGATGCAGCAAATGATAAAGCACAATACCTCATGAATAAAATAACTAATGTTATGCAAATAAGTAGGAAGAAAACATAGAAAAGTTTCTTTGCATCACCCATGTAATTGGCTTGTAGAGCACTATTCTTTCATTTTTGACATATCTAGAAGAGAATAAGATTCTCTCTTATTGGAATCGACTTTGTTAGATATAGTTCGATTCTTGATGGGGTTTACAAGTCTGACGATCTTTTTTTAGGGTTATACTCTTGAGACTACTTATCATGTTCTCAACTAAATTTTGAATTAATCAGTCGTAAAGACTCCATATGAGATATGGACTAGGCATAAGCTGATACTCACTTATCTTAAGGTTTGGGAGTGTTTATTTTATGTCAAGCATTTATAGATCAATTAGCTTGGAACTTGATTTTATATGTATTATTTTGTAAGATACCCCAAAGAATCTAGGGGGATATAACTTCTATCTTGCTAAAGAACAAGAGTTGTTTGGTATTCCTTTTAGAAAAGGAGTACCTTAGTGAAGGAACTGATGTCTTTAATGTGAAACTTATGAAGTTCGATAGGTTAAAAAATTGATATAATCTAGTGAATCCATAGAACTCAAAATCTGTTGTAGAGGCACCATTAAAGAGATCCGATAGGGTACCGCATCCATCGGATAGATACTTCAATTTCTAGTTTCGAAATGTGATCCTATTGAACTTGATGAAAACAACAAAGATCTAATCGCATACATGGATGCCATGCAGAGGTCCAATTCTAATTAATGGCTTGGAGCCATAAAGTTCGAAATGAAGTCCATAATGGTCAATGGTGTATGGACACTCTTTGATCCACTCGAAGGGATAAAATTCATAGGGTGTAAATAGATCTTCAATAGGATCAGAGGGTGCAGACAAGAAGGTGGAGACCTACAATGCCCATCTGATTACCTAAGAATATTGTCAACATTATGGTATTGACCATAACGAGATATTTTTTTTCCTATAGCAATGCTAAAATATTTCAGAGTTGGAATATAGATTTTGATAAGTGATCAAAATACATGGCTTCATTGAGAATGAAGATGAACCCTGCAAATCAAATGGATTAGTAATTCTATGAGTGTATTTCTTATTTTATCTGTAAATAAAATTTTCTTAATTGAAAATGATATTTCTTACATTATAGAGAATAAAGATTTTGCTATTATCATTATTCTCCATAAAAGACTTGAAAAACATCCTTCATCCTAGAGATAAAGATCTATAGAGATAATCTAAGAACCTGCTTAGGTTATCCTAGTCTATGTACATAGAGTGTTTATAAGTAGAATTTATTCTATCATGTGCACCATATGCGAGATCGGATATGGTATACTCACTAGGATAGTGAGTGGATACTTGCAAGATCCGGATAAGAATTACTGAAAGGTCATCCTTAAGTATTTAAAAAATACTAAAGATCGATGATTTGGTCATAGAGAATCTAACTTAAAATTTATAGAGTATGACTCTAGTTTTTAGTTGGATAGAATAATAGCGCGAACATGTCAGAATACATCCTTATCCTAAATAATGGAGCAATCTGCTGAAAAAATTTCAAGCAGAACAATATAGCCAATTCAAAATGTAAGGCAGAATACATTGTAGTATCTGATGCTTGCAAGGAAGCTATGTGATTGTATAGGTTCATTGGCAAACTAGGAGTGGCACCCTCCAATGATGGTCCTGCTGTGTTATACAGCATCGAAACCATAGCTCATGCTAAGGAGCCAAAGTTTTATTAGCTTATCAAATATTTTGCATCACTATCACCTTATTCGAAAATCATGGATCCAGGTGACGTCGAACTTTAGAAGATCAACGGAAAGAAGAACCTAACCAATCTATTTACTAAAGTCTCAGTATCTAGGAGTTTTGAGATGATAAATTAAAGATGGGTAAATGATACTATACTGATTGGCTTTAGTCCAAGTAGGAGTTGTTGGAAAATATATCCTAAAATCAATCGTTTGATAATTATGTTAATTATAAATATATATTAATTAATCAATAATAAAAATTATTTGATCTTTTTCATTACAAGGTTTCATCTTCTAACAAACTCCTATATTATGATGAAGTCCTTAGGACTACTTTGATCGATAAAGGAAGATTTATCGTGTAGTTCTTAAACTAATTCGCGACCAAACGATATACTATTGTTAGGATGATAGCGATATTAAGTGTAGATCATTGTGTGCCATATGCATTGGTTGTCCTCATAACCAAATAGTGTGGAGACACTGGAATGACATGCAGGTGAGATGTAGAAGTACATCATCATAGAACGTGATCATTTATCGAGCACTCTGCTATCAAGAGTTGCTCGTGAAGGGTATGGGTATAAGTATTTCTTCGATCTGAGATCACCACGGTGACTTACAAGCAACTTACTGTACTTTGATATTGGACTATCTAAATTTATAATTTAGTGATGGAAGGTTTTTGAGTGCAGTCAAGTATTTATCAAGTTGGTGTGTGAGTCAAGATGGGATTGATCCCTCCAAAATAGTAGGAGTTAATGTATCAATGTATTTCAGTTTAGCAAAATTTGGGCTCGGATAATCCATGTAATGGATTTAAAAGATTAAAATACAATGTGGATGATTTATTTAGGATTGATAGTTAAATCTTAGATCATCTTTGAGCATTAGGGTCAAAGAGATAAATTATACGGTAACCATATGCCAGTAGATTCTTGAATGTTGCTTCACCATCATTTGACCTATCCGGACGTTAGGTCCCATTGCTAGATGGTTACATCGATTGATTTCAAAATTTATTCTTATGTTACTGGCTTAAGTTTGAATCTATAGGGTCACACTCAGAAAAAATTTTTGACTGATAATGTGGTTGATCAATGATTGAGAATCGTTCAAGGATTTAATTGTCAATTCGATTGATGGTTAACCTTATACAAAAATTACATTGAATTTATTCACTGAGTGTTAGTGAATTAATAGAAGATTGATTAGTAATTAGATTATTAATTAGCTCAGTTTGATTAAGCAAAGGGGATTTGATGAAATCTAATTGAATTAGATTCAATTATGTTTGATCCGATTAGGTTATGAGATGACCTAATCACTAAGGGAGAATTATTCCTGATTGATCAGGACTTTGATCCAATCAATTTTTAATTTGATTAAAATTTGATTAAAGATTTATGAATCTAATTAGATTAGGTTTCATCTATTTATTTGGGCTAAACTGATATGATTTGGTTTGGATTCAAATAAAGAAACCAAGAGTCCATAAAAGATTGGACTCTTCTCCCTTGCACCACCAATTTTCAATGCCCATATTTCTCCATGCCAAAAGATTTTTTGCATGAGATTTCTCCATGCAAAAGAGCCCTCCACCTTCCCTATCGCACATACAAATATGGGTATTATCTGGTTTTAAATGAAAGGTTCAAATGTGATTTGAATTGGATACCATATAGATAATGTTTGACATTATCTATAAGACCTTGCACCCACTTATTTTATTCCTTTCTTTTGTGTGATCAAAAAGGAGAATTTTTCATCATGGAAAATTAGTTGGAGAACTAATTTACTATGAAAAAATATGTTGGGTTCCGGTGGCACAGCGGAAGGGTTAGGTGTTTAAAATTTTTATTCAAAACACCCAATGCACCGAAAGCCCTAATGCCCAGAAACTCTTAACTATAATAATCAAAGCATAATAAATATAAATTAGGATAAGAAGAATATCTATAGTGCTAATCCTAATTTTTATAAGGCATCCAAGTGTTTGCCCTCTAATGGTGATCTACACGAAAATTAAACCAAAGATAGCGCTCCTTCTTTACCTTGCTTCAAGAGTTCTAGCCCCTAGAACTCAACTAGCCTTATACCGATCAAGTTTCTTTAAGAACCTGACCTCATTCTCTTAGAACCTCCTCTGAACTTCTGATTATCCTTCTTTAGGACCCTTACAACCCTTGTTATGATCAGATAAGGCTTTGTCTTAAATCCTAAAGCCTTGTCCTAAAACTAAGATAGATTCTAAGAAAGAAAGGAGAGCAACAGGAGAGAAATTGAAAATCCCTCTTAGATTTATCAGATACCCAGCACCCAGGCCTATTTATAGTCACCAAAGGGATGCCAAAAGAGAGGACCATGCCTTATCCAAAAGGCATATCTGATCTAATTATCAGAGATAAGAGTTCCTTCAAGCAGAAGGACTCTTATCCATGATACGTCGATCAGTACCCTGGTCTGCACGCGTGCAACCAAAGAAGGGATATTTTCATATCCCTTCTCAAATCAAAAAAATCCTAAAAAATCTACATGGATTAAGGATTCAATTTAAATTCTAGAAAATTAAAAATGGTGATAAAATTCTCACAAAAAGATGTTATCCTCACACCTCTTTACATGAGTGCTGATCACCACACGCGCAGGCATCAGGACCGAATTATGGCATCCATTTCGCATCCAGATAAGTCTAAAAAAATTCTAAAAATTTTATCTAAAATAGCTTATCAAATGTAAAATATTATAATCAAAAATAATTCCAATATAAAAGAATTTGTTAGGGAGAAAGACTCTCTAAATCATGGAGAGATGCGATGCTTCTGCGCGCATGCGAGACATCCTTCCTTTTCTAATTTTTTTTCTTCCCCAAAAATTTTAGAAAAAATATATCTCATACTTTAAGATATGTATCAGAGGATGGAGGGTGATATGAACTACCATACATAATTTTAATCCTACAAAAAATAATATTTTTTCTTCTACAAAGATCAACACTTGTACGCAGAACCTGTTTTGCACCAAGAGTCCACCACAACTTGGACTCTTCATAATTGGTGTTAACATGGGATGTGGTGCCCCAATTTGGGTTGCTTCTAGGTGACATGTCCTGACCCAAATGTCTATCAAATTGGGCTAGCTAATTAGCAAGGGATGGGACCAACTTGGTCTCCAAAGGAGCAAGGGTTTCCACACGTGCTAGCATGCTTACCGGAATCCTGATTGAATCCAAAATTTCAATCAACTTTTTTCAAAAGGATCCTTGGCCAATTTTTATATATGTGTGACCCATTGGGTTCTACATCTAGCTGACAGTAGGTCTGGGTATAAGTTGACTAAATTTAATTAGATTTCAATCTAATCGATTTAGGTCCAATCGAGCTAATCCGAATTCAATAATTAGAATCCTTTCTAATTGGCGATCGAATTAAACTCTTTAATTCGATCAAAAACCTATAAATCAAGATTAACATCTAGCAATGTATCATGACTACCCAAAAGATATAAAATTTGATAAAAATATCAAATATACCCTTCAGTGGTAAATTACCGTGCAATTCAATCCTTCGATCATCCTTGCATCCTGAATATGTTCATGAGTATGGAATCATGTCAAACTCAAACATATATTCATATCGATTCTCAATTAACCAATAATGACTCTAATGAAGAAGTATTAGAAACTCTTTCTAATCTTCTTCCTACTTTTGGCTAAAAGACTTTTCTGAGTCATCTAGGATTGAGAATACACAGGATGCGATCTCCTCTTACTAGGAGTGATCGATTCCATATTGACCTACTCACAATTTTTATACACACTCCACCATATCCAGAATATCCCATACATATCTTAATGCCATGTCTGGGTATGAACCAAAATATGAGTTCATGTGTACAAGATTCCATGGTGGTTTCAGATCTAAGGATCACTTGCACAACTCTCACTTAGAGAATCATCTTTGACATGCAAATAAGGCTTTCATTAGATGTTTTCTTTCATCAAGTCAATTCAGTGGACTCATTTCTCAAATGAGCACTCACATCCTTATATTAGTGTCTCACACAAGTGGCTAGTGAGATCTGCCACCCTCTCCATTGAGCATACATAGGACGTACCAATCTATCTGGAACATTGATCTCCGACTCAATGCTTCTACGATCAAGAATATTTAAGATTAGAATTTTAGAATTTTAGGTCTCACTAGCATGACCTATTCATGTCTCCTAAAACTATTATCCTAATCTTTGGGATTCATTATAATCTTAGACACATTAAGATGCAGTTAATATGATGAATGAATACCTCAAATAATAAATATCTTTTCATGAGTTGGAAAATTTTAAAGAAAGTCCCATCGCAACACACTTACGATTGGCTTATAGGACACTCTTCTTTCAATCTCTCACTTGCACTAAAGCCAATCACCTTTGTATCTCATACAATCAAGATGGCGATCATATAGTTGCTGTGGTATGGTCTTAGTGAATAGATCTGCTATATTGTTCTTTCTGTCTACTCGTTCTAAGATAACATCTTATCTTTAACGAGATAGAAATGTCTGATGATGTGCTTGGATCTATAATGAGACCTAAGTTTCTTATTTTGAATAATGGCCCCAGTGTTATCACTATAGAGTGACACCGGTCCTTCAATCTTAGGAATGACTCTTAAATCCATGATGAGTTTCTTCATCCAGATAGCTTCTTTAATGGCTTCATTAGCAGCAGTATACTCTGGCTCAGTAGTTGAGTCAGCTACTATCTACTGTTTGAAACTCTTCCAACTCACAGCCCCATCAATTAGGATAAACACATATCCTGATATTGACTTGCTATCATCTGCTTTCCAATGATCCTTCCTTAGATCAGCCTGAAATCTACTAGCTATGCCCAAAGCATAAGCTACATCAGGCTTGGTACATAGCATGGCATACATAATTGATCCCACAGCCGAAGCATAAGAGATTTCATTCATCTTTTTTCTCTCTTTTGGTATCTTAAGATATATTTTCTTAGAGAGACGTGTACTATAACTTACAGATAAATAACCTTTCTTACTTGCCTCCATATTAAATCTCTTTAATATGAGGTCTACATACCATGACTAGGATAAGCCTAACATCCTTTTAGATCTATCTCTATAGATTTTTATATCTAGTATATAGGATGCTTCATCCAAGTCTTTCATGAAAAACTTATTCGATAGCTAAGTCTTAACCGATTGCATCATTGAGATATCATTCCCAATGAGTAGTATGTCACCGACATACAGAACCAAGAAGACAATAACACTCCTACTTGTCTTCTTATATACACATGGTTCATCTATATTTTTGACAAAGCCAAACTCTTTGACTGTCATATCAAATCGGATGTTCCAGCTCCTCAAAACCTGCTTCGATCCATAGATGGATCTCATTAGCCTGTATACTTGATTTGCTCTCCCACTTGAGATAAATCTCTCTGGCTGAGTCATATAGACTTCTTCCTCTAGATTACTATTGAAAATCGATCTTGACATCCATCTGTCAGATTTCATAATCGTAGTATGCTGCTATAGCAAGCAAAATCCAGACGAACTTGAGCATAGCCACTGGTGAGAAGGTTTCATCATAGTCAAGTCCTTGTCTTTGACTGAAACCCTTCGCCACTAACCTAGCTTTGTAGGTTTCTTTTTGGCTATCTACTCTGATCCTCATTTTGAAGACCCACTTGTACCCTATTGGGGTCACACCCTTAGGTGCATCAACCAAGATCTACACTTGGTTGGTATTCATCAAGTCCATCTCAGATTTCATAGCTTCCAGCCATCTGTCTGAGTCTCTACTCATGACAGCTTTCGAATAGGTCAGTGAATCAACATCATAAATGATATTGATTGAATTATCATTCTCAATGATAAAATTATATCTCAGAGATGCTTGACACACTCTATCTGACCTTCGGACAGGAAGTGTGTATTGTGGATGTACCACATCCTTGGATACTTTTGATTGAGGATCTTTTTGTGATCCAACCATTGGAATTTCTGAATCGATTTGTAGATCATGAACTTTCATAAGTTTAATATTCCTCCTACTGCCTCCTTCTTGGATAAATTTATGTTTCAAGAAAGTGGCGTGCCTACTAACAAACACCTTTTGTTCAGTAGGATGGTAGAACTAATATCTATTAATTTTCTTAAGATACTCTACAAACCTACACTTATCTAATCTAGCACTAAGCTTATGTCTAAAAAATATTTTTGACATAAATAGAGCAATCCTAAGTCTTAAGATATTTAAGATTAGGCTTTCTTCTATTTCATATCTCATATGGAGTGCTTGCAACAGACTTTGAAGGTATTCTGTTTAATATATATGTGGCAGTCTCTAGGGCATTATCCCTAGAAAGATATTGGGAGATTAATGAAGCATATCATGGACCGCATCATATCTATCACAGTATGATTTCTCCTTTCTACTACACCATTTAACTGAGGCGTATTAGGAGGGATCCATTCAGAGAGAATACCTTTACTTTTAAGATGATCAAGAAATTCAATGGATAAGTATTCTCCTCCTCAATCAAATCGAAGAAGCTTGGTACTTTTTTTAGTTTATTTCTCGACCATACCTTGGTACTCCTTGAACTTATCAAAAGCTTTAAATTTATATTTCATAAGATACATATATCCAAACCTTAATAAATCATCTGTAAAGATAAGAGTATCTTCTTCTGGTCTGAGTTGTTATCGGTCCATATACGTCTATATGTACTAGAGCTAACAACTCACTTGTCCTCTCTTCATATCCAAAAAATGGAGTCTTGGTCATCTTACCCATGAGACAAGATTTATAAATTTCCAATGATTCATAATCATTTGGGTTAAAAAATTTTTCTTTATATAATTTGTTTATCCTTGACTCACTAATATGACCAAGGCGATAATGCCAGAGATATGTGACATTCACATTTTCTCTCTTTCTTTTCATATTTTTTTCAATATAAAAAAAAATTTATTGAGTGCAAGAATTAAAAGATTATTATCAATATAACCGCTACCATAAAATTTATTAGAAAAAAAAATGGAGCATCCATTTTCCATTAGCCTTATTTCATAACCTTGTTTTAACAACAAAGGTATAGAAATAATATTTCTAATGACTTTTGGTATGTAATAACAGTCTTTTAATTCTAAAATTTTATCCAAAGATAAATTAAGCATACAGGTTCCCATAGCCTCTACGCTAATGGACTCTCCACTTGCACCATAAAGCTCGAGGTTATCTCTTTTCAGATCTTTGATATTCTGTAGTTGCGGTAACTAACTACAAAAGTGCAATCCACAGGTGGTATCCAATACTCAAATATCAGAGTCTGAATCACTCAATGAAAAATAGATCTGTATCATATACACACCTTTTGGTGTTACACTTGCACCCTACTTCAATCTTACAAGATTAGTCTTGCAATTATACTCTTAATTTTTAAATTTGCCACAAATAATATCCATACAGTCATCATTACCTTCTCATTATTACTGACCAATCTAGGGTCAGAAATATCCAGAACATCAGAGTTCTTTTTCGATATAAACCTAATTTGTTAGTTCCTCAACCAATCCACATAGTTGTATCAGTCAACATAGTTTTATCTATGATATCATGGGGTGAAAATAAAGAAGCTATAATGTATACTTAAATCTACATAAAAATAATAGTATAAGCAGACTACTTATGTTTGACATGCATAACTAGATGAGGACTTTTAAACTAGTTATGTCTCCCATTATTTTATCGGATACCATAACCCTCTCCTATGATAAACGAGATATATTTTATATTTTTCTTAGTGGGATTGAAACCTTAATTCCTCATAATGATCTTATGTTAACACAACAAACCCTTATGAGTTCATAGGTAGGAAATTCTTTCCAATTACATCTCATGCAATTCTCAATATTTTATCTTGACCTCTAAAATATTATTAGCCTTGTGTTAGCACAACAAGCTATAATATTTTAGTTAAGTAAGACCCTTCATTTCAATACAGTCAAAATCGAATATAATTGCCCTTGTGTTAGCACAACAAAGTATTATATCCAAAATTATCGTAAGCATCTTTTGTGTACCAGGATTATATTATATCAATCCTTATGACAAGCCTTATGGTAACACAACAAACTAGCCATAGTTCATGATGTAACATTAACCTAGCATGAAGGAAGGCCCTTAGTAGTGTTTAAAATACTAAGCTACCTTCATTCAAGATTCGAACTAATCTAATTGGCCAGAAAAGTGTTAAGATTGGTGGGGGTCCCCCCATTACTTTTCTTAGACATCAATAAAATTGGTCAGACCAGCAATAAAACCAATTAAATAACCATCGTACTTGAAACACTCCTTATACACTAATTAATTAATCGATTCAAAAAAATAGGTCAGCTTCTGATTCACAACACTACGACTTAATATGATTTTTTCGAGGGCTTTAATGGTCTCAAACACATCCTAATTCAATCAATCACAATGATGCACTATAATAGTTGTATCTTAATAATCATAACAATTAATCATGGCATCTTATCATCTCAAGCATATCATATATGCATGAAGTTCTAATAACATGCATGAATATAAAATACTCTTTTCACGGTTCTTCTTCTTGGAACATCACAGTGGCACCCCTACACGCCATAAGAGTACCCTATTGAATAGGAAGAGAGGGTCTCCAAACCCTACTTACTCTTATGATCGGATGGCCTAGTGATGAATTTCAATTAGAGTACTAAGTTACTAAAAAAATTCTATACATACATCATGTATTTTATATTTAAAACATATCTCTAAGACATGCAAGGGTTTGGATGTTCAATCAGATTCAACCCTTGACCCGACTTGAACCAAACCAAAAACTCATGCTTGATCACAATCAAGATAATAATTTAATCTTTGATTACATAAATCAAGATAGGCTTTGATACCACTGTTGGGTTCTGGTGGCACAGTGGAAGGGTTAGGTATTTAAAATTTTTATTCAAAACACCCAATGCACCGGAAGCCCTAATGCCCAGAAACTCTTGACTATAATAATCAAAGCATAAAAATATAAATTAGAATAAGAAGAATACCTGTTGTGCTAATCTCAATTTTCATAAGGCATTCAAGTATTCGTCCTCCAATGGTGATTCACACATAAATTGAACCAAAGACAGTGCTCCTTCTTCACCTTGCTTCAAGAGTTCTAGCCCCTAGAACTCGACTAGCCTTGTACCAGTCAAGTTTCTTCAAGAACTTGATCTCACCCTCTTAGAACCTCCTCTGAACTTTTGATTCTCCTTCTTTAGGACCTTACAATCATTGTTAGGACCAGATAAGGCTTTGTCTTAAATCCCAAAGCCTTGTCCTAAAACTAAGATAGGTTGTAAGAAAGAAAGGAGAGCAATAGGAGAGAAATTGGAAACCCCTCTTAGATTCATCGGATACCCAGTGCCCAGGCCTATTTATAGCCACCAAAGGGATGCCAAAAGAGAGGAACATGCCTTATTTAAAAGGCATATCTAATCTGATTATCAAAGATAAGAGTTCCTTCAAGCAGAAGGACTCTTACTCATGATACGTCGATCAGCACCCTGGTCTGCGCGCGTGCATCCAAAGAAGGGATATTTTCATGTCCCTTCTCAAATCAAAAAAATTCTCAAAACATCTCTTCTCAAAACAAAAAAATCCTTAAAAATCTATGTGGATTTAAGATTCAATATAGATTCTAGATAATCAAAAATGGTGATAAAATTCTCACAGAAGGATGCTATCCTTGCACCTCTTCATGCGAGTGTTGATCACCATGCGCGTAGGCATCAAGACTGACTTATGGCATCCAGATAAGTCTGGAAAAATTCTAGAAAAATTATCAAAAATATCTTATCAAATGTAGAATATTATCACCAAAAATTATTCTAATCAAAAAGCATTTGATAGGGAGAAGGACTATCCAAATCACAGAGAGATGCGACGCTTCTGCGCATGCGTGCGAGACATCCTTCTTTTTCTAATTTTTTCTCTTCTCCAAAAATTTTAGAAAAAATATATATCATACTTTAAGATGTGTACCAGAGGATGGAGGATGATGTGAGCTATCACATATAATTTTAATTCTACAAAAAATAATATTTTTTCTTCTACCCATGCCAACACTTGTATGCAGAACCTGTTTTGCACCAAGAGTCTACCACAACTTGGACTCTTCATAATTGGTGTTAACATGGGATGTGGTGCCCCAATTGGGCTGCTTCTAGGTGACATATCCTGACTCAAATTTCTACCAAATTGGGCTTGCTAATTAGCAAGGAATGAGACCAAATTGGTCTCCAAAAGAGCAAGGGTTTCCACACGTGCTAGCATGCTTACCGGTACCCTGATTGAATCCAAAATTCCAATCAACCTTTTTCAAAAGGGTCCTTGGCCAATTTTTATATGTGTATGACCTATTGGGTTCCATATTTAGCTAACAGTAGATCCAAATATAAGTTGATCAAATTTGATTAGATTTCAATCTAATCGATTTAGGTCCAATCGAGCTAATCCGAGTTCAACAATTAGAATCATTTCTAATAGGTGATCAAATTAAACTCTTTAATTCGATCAAAAATTTACAAGTCAAGATTAATATCTAGCAATATATCATGACTACCCAAAAGATATAAAATTTAATAAAAATATCAAATATATCCTTCAGTGGTAAATTACTGTGCAATTCAATCCTTCGATCATCCTTGCACCCTGAATATGTTCATGAGTATGGAATCATGTCAAACTCAAACACATATTTATATCGATTCTCAATTAACCAATAATGACTCCAATGAAGAAGCATTAGAAACTCTTTCTAATCTCCTTCCTGCTTTTGGCCAAAAATTTTTTTTGAGTCATCTAGGATTGAGAATACACAGGATGCGATCTCTTCTTACTAGGAGTGATCGATTCCATATTGACCTACTCACAATCTTCATACACACTTCACCATATCCAATGAAGCGAAAATCAGTGCAGGGGTAAAATGGTAATTTTAAAACTTTTTTCAAAATCATAATTTTACAGTGAAAAAATATTAATTAATCTAATTAATTAACATGAATTAACCCTACACTAAGATCTAAATATGATATATAGCATGCATACATTTAAATTTGAAATTTAAATTTGAACAGTAAACACTTTACTATAATGTGTTCAGAACACAATACCTTTGTGCGGGTAGTAGATCACCGCAATCTGATCACCGTCGGGAGTATCTGATCATCGTGATGCAGCCACACAGTATATCTGGCATCTGCAGATCGTCCACACAAAGCTCCTGATCTGATCGACTCCTCACGAGTGCTAGCTCGTTGTAGAGCCCTTTCGACAGCCGATGCTGATCGAACTCCTTCGATCGATGTCTGTCGATTCTTCAGATGCTTCAGATCGTCAATAGACATGCTTGAGAGGATGTTGAAGATCTTTCTGAGATTTTGTGGGCTCACGACACTCGTAGCTCACTTTCTCACTTCCTGAACCCCAAGCTAAAACTCTAGGAAACTCACCGGAAACCTTGCACCCACTTTTCTTTCTTTTCTTTCTTTTTCTCTTGGAAGGATATGGACTTCCTTCTCATGCACAAGACTTCTCATGCCCCAAAATTTTTCTCCAAAAATCTTCTTCTTGCATGCCCCACTCTTCTCCTCCTTTTATAACAACGTCAAACGTCTTATCCAAAAGAAAGGATAAAGATGAGTAATTGCACATTTGAATTCAAATCAAATTTTGAATTCAAATGGACACCAACTCATCCCTTATCTACTAAAAGCATGAGGCGTGGCTTAAATTATGCCTGGAGTGATTCATGAGAAATCTTTTCTCATGTAATAAATGGGGCGTAAAAAAAGGGATAAGGTACAAAGATTGATTGCCCATTCAAATTCAAATTTCATTTTGAATTTGAATGGCCAACCAATCATCCTTATCCATTCATTTGGCATATTAAAGTGGGACATGGAGAGGGCTTGGTGTGAGGAAATAATTCATGAGAAGTTCCTTCTCATGAATTCAAATGGGTGCAATGGAAGTGAGGTGGCGCATGGAGATTGGGTCAAGGTGGTTTAATTATTTAAACCAACCTAATTGAACCAAATAAGTTAGGTCCAATTAGACTAATTTAAACTTAACTAAATTAGGCTTAATTAGGCTCAATAAAATTCTAATCAAATCAAAAATTGATTAAGCCCAACCCCTGATCAAATCAGGGACCAAACCATCTCGACGATTAGGTCAACTCTTAACCTAATCAGGTCAAACCCAACTGAATCCAATTCAATTGGACTTGATCCAAAAATAATTACTCAATTAAATTGAGTTAATTAGCGATCAAATCATTAATTAAATCTCTCATAAATATTGAGTCCAAATTCGATGGGCAATCAGGCATCAGAATTCATCGATATGTAATCCTGATCGAAAAATCCCAACCAGTGGGACTCTTGACCCCGATACCCATAATGTGTGGAACTCGTGATCAGAGAATCCTGACTCTCGATCACTAAGTCCCAAATATGTAGGATTCTACATCAGCCATCAGATCAGATAGGAATCTTTAATGTGTGTGACCCCGCAGGTTCGAACCTAAGCCGGTAGCACAGGAACCAATTCCTGTACTAATCGAAGTGACCATCTAGCAATGGTACCCGACGTTCGGATAGGTCAAAGAGTCACAATCGCAACACTCAGAACCTACATGAATATGGTTACTGTTTAATTCATCCTTTTGACCCCTATGTTTAGGACGACTCAGGGTTAAACTGTCAACCCTGATCAGATCATCCGAATCGTGCTCAACTTAAATAGTCCTGTGACTCCTCCAAGGACTACCCTGGCCAAGGTTTTACTAAATTGAAACATGACTATACACATCTCCTAAACTGAAGTGATCAATCCCATCTTGATACACGCACCGACAAGTCAAGTACTTGACTACACCCAGCAGCCTTCCGTCACTGAATTAGAAATTCAGGTAGTCTAGTGCTTAAGTGCAGTGAGTTGCTTGCAAGTCACCGTGGCAGTCTCAGGTCGGAGGGATATTTATACCCATATTCCATCAGAGCAAATCTTAATAGCAAAAATAGCTCCGAAGTCAGTCACGTTTAGTGCAGATGTACCCGTACATCTCACTTGTATGCCATACCAGTGTCTCCACACTCATTGGTCAAGAGGACAACCAACCTATATGGCACACAATGACCTATGCTTGATAAACATTGTCATCCTTGGTAACAACGTATCATTTGGTCGCGAACAGATTTAAGGACTAAACGACAAATCTTTTTTTGTCGAGTCTAAATAGTTCTAAGGACTTCACCACAACATAGGAGTTCATTAGAAGATGAAATATTTTGTGATGAAAAATATCAAAATAATTTTTATTAATTCATAATTCATGTACAAATACAAAAATGAGCACAACCATCAACAGACTGATGATTGGCTTTGGGACACTATTCCCAACAATCTCCCACTTGGCCTAAAGTCAATCGGTGCAGTATCTAATACCCATCTTCGACTTGTAGTTGTCGAACTCCTTCACCACAATGACTTTAGTGAATGGGTCAGCCAGGTTCTCCTTCCCGTCGATCTTTTGAAGATCGACATTACCTCGATCCATAATTTCTCGGATGAGATGGTAGCGGTGCAGAATATGCTTCATCCGCTGGTGTGCCTTTGGTTCCTTCGCCTGAGCAATGGCTCCAGAGCTGTCACAGTAGAGTAGAATTGGACCAACAAGGGAGGGTGCTACTCCGAGCTCGATGATGAATTTTTTCAGCCACACTGCTTCTTTGGCAGCATCTGATGCAGCGACATACTCCGCCTCGTAAACTGAATCAGCCACTGTGTGCTGCTTGAAACTTTTCAAGCAGATAGCCCTACCATTAAGGGTAAAAATAAATCCCGACACACTTTTGCTGTCATCATGATCAGACTGGAAACTAGAGTCTGTAAACCCTATAAGTCTCAAGTCTGATTCACCATAAACAAGCCACTGGTCCTTAGTATTTCTTAAATACTTCAGGATGGTTTTAACAACCTTCCAGTGATTCTCTCCTAGATCAGATTGGTATCTACTCACTATCCCTAGTGAGTATGCCACATCTGGTCGTGTACATGTCATGGCGTACATGATAGATCCCACTGTCGAAATATATAGAATCCTACCCATACGCTCTCTCTTGAGGTGTTGTCAGACAATCCCTCTTTGAGAGAGAAATTCCATGGCCTATCGGAAGATAGCCTTTCTTGGAATTCTCCATGCTGAATCTCTTCAGCATAGTATCAATGTACGTGGACTGAGATAAACCAAGCAACCTTTTAGATCTATCCCTATAGATCCTCATCCCTAGGATGTAGGAAGCTTCTCCCAGATCCTTTATGGAGAACTGTGAGGACAGCCAAATCTTTATTCCCTGTAATGCAGAGATATCATTCCCGATTAAGAGAATGTCATCCACATACAATACAAGAAATACTACTACTGAACCATTAGCCCACTTATAAATGCAGGGTTCTTCTCCATTCTTAACGAAGCCATACGTCTTGATCGTCCTATCAAAACGTATGTTCCAACTCCGAGATGCATGTTTAAGTCCATAAATGGACCTCTGTAGTCTGCACACCTTAGACTCATCTGTGGATGTGAATCCTTCAGGTTGTATCATATACACCTCTTCATCCAACTCTTCATTTAGGAAAGCTGTCTTCACATCCATCTGCCAGATTTCATAGTCTAGATGGGCAGCTATCGCAAGCATAATCCGAATGGATTTGAGCATTGCCACCGGAGAAAATGTCTCGTCATAGTCTATACTATAACGTTGACGATATCCCTTGGCAACCAGACGAACTTTATAGGTTTCCACCTTTCCATCTGCGCCCCTCTTCCTCTTGAAGATCCACTTACACCCTATGGGTTTTACTCCTTCGAGTGGGTCAACCAATGTCCACACATCGTTGACCTTCGTGGACTCCATTTCGGATTTCATGGCTTCTAGCCATTTCTCAGAGTCGGATCTCTGCATTGCATCCATGTAGGTGATCGGATCCTCATCATTTTCATCAAGTTCGATAGGATCATCATCTCGGACTAAGAAATCATAGTATCTATTCGGTTGATGTGGTACTCTACCAGATCGCCTTAAGGATGCTGGAACAATGGGCTCCGGATCTGATCTAATCAAATCCGATTCAGGTTCAGCAACTTGTGTCGGTTTTTTCACCTGCTGAACTTCGTCAAGTTCGACCTTAGAGGCAACAGTCCCTTCATCAAGGAACTCCTTTTCCAAAAAGATTGCCTTAAGGCTAACAAACACTTTTTGCTCATTAGTTAGGTAGAAGTAATATCCTTTGGTCTTTTTTGGGTACCCTATAAAATTACACTTGTCAGATCTAGGTCCAAGCTTGTCCGTAATTAAATGTTTAACATAAGTCGGATACCCTCAAATCATAAGGCGCGAGAGTACTGGCTTACGTCCTATCCATATCTCATATGGTGTTTTGGTTACAGACTTACTCGGAACCTTATTTAGAACGTAACAAGCTAATTCGAGCGCATATCTCCAAAGAAAGATCGGCAGACCAGCAAACCCCATCTTAGATCAAACCATATCCAATAAGGTCCGATTCCTCCTTTCAGACACACCATTATGCTGTGGTGTTCCAGGAGGTATCCACTAAGAGAGAATCCCATTCTCCCTAAGATATGTCAGAAAATCATTGGAAAGGTATTCACCTCCTCGATCAGATCGAAGAGTTTTAATACACTTTCCAGTTTATTTTTCTACCTCATTTCAGAATAGTTTGAACATTTCAAATGACTCCGACTTATGCTTCATTAAATAGACATACCCATACCTCGATAGGTCGTCTGTGAAGGTTATGAAGTAGAAATATCCACCTCTTGCACTTGAGCTCATGGGTCCACATACATCAGAATGTACCAGAGCCAAGAGTTTACTGGCTCGCTCACCTTTTTCAGTAAAAGGTGATTTGGTCATTTTACCAAGAAGACAGGACTCACAAGTTGGAAGTGATTCACAATCACCTACTTCACGAATTCCTTCTTGAGCCAACCTGTTTATCCTATTCTTATTGATATGACCTAGCCTACAGTGCCAAAGGTAGACTTCTGACACATTATCTATCTAGGGCATTTATCGGAGGTTTGAACCACATTAACAGGTTGTGATAGAAAGTAAATTTCATTATTAAGTTGTCCAACAAATATTGTAACACCATTCAAAATGATATTGCAAACATTTCTTTTTATTAAAAATTGATAACCGTTCATGGCCAAAAGGCCTACAGAAATAATATTTAATAAAAAGCTTGGACAATAGTGACATTCACTCAGAATTATATTTCGAGAATTGATTACAAGGTTCATGATTCCTAATGCTAGAACTGAAACTTTGCTTCCATCTCCAACATTCAGGAATCTCTCGTCTTCATCAAATCTCCTACTGACCTGTAGACCCTGTATCAAATTGCAAATATGATAAGGGCTTCCGGTATCCAATACCCAGGCAGTAGATCACAAATGAAAAAGTTGCAAGGTGTTATCATATAAGTACCTTGCTTCTTCTTCGGCCTGTTTGGGTCCAGTGAGGCAATGTATAGAGGACAATTCCTCTTTCAGTGCCCCTGCTTCTTGCAAAAGAAGCACTCCGCCTGGCTCTGATCGGGCTTGCGCTTCTTGGTCTGACCCTGTGCAGACGTCCCAGCATGCAGCTGCACCTTCTTATTCTTCTTCTTCTTGTTCTTCTTCTTCCCTTTCTTAAAGGGTCGACGATCAGAAGAAGACCCTCCCACAACATTCACCGACTCCTTATGGAGCTGGTGATCCTTCTCAAAGTTCTGCAGCAACCCCAACAAGCCGTGGTAGTTCACTGCAGGCTTTGTCATCCAAAAATGAGTAAGGAAGGGGAGGAAGGACTTGGGCAATGAATTAAGGATCGCATCCTTACCGAGCTACTCGTGCAAGGGAAAGCCCAGTTTACTTAGGCACTCAATCATTTCGATCATGTACAGTACATGATCAGTGACTGAGGCTCCATCCCTCATCCGAGCATTGAAAATGACACAACTAGTTTTATGCCTTTCAACATCGTCAGGCGTACCAAAGGAGTCGTTCATCATTTGAAGCATCTCCTGTGGTTGGGCATTCTCGAACCTGCGGCTGAACTCATCATTCATTGCCGCCAGCATAATGCACCGAACGGTGGTGCAGTCATTGAGCCACTTCTGGTAAGTGTCTCAGACCGTTCCTCGAGCGTTTGGGCTGGCTCCTCAGGTGAAGGATCCGTTACTACATAAAGGATCCGTTCATACTCAAGGATGATTTTTAATTTTTGATACCAGCTATCAAAATTAGGTCCCATGAGCTTGTCATTACCTAATAATGACCGGAGCGACAAGATAGTAGCCATAGCTGCATAAAGAAAAATCAGACCTCTATTAGTACATAAATTATAAATACTAAAGACTTGGACTTTAGTCTAAAGTTTCTCCCAATATTTTTACGAACTGGTAGCCTCAACCTCCAATTCGAGGAATTACTTTAATTCCTTAGTGGGTACTAGAATCCACACAGACTACACACGAGCCCAACTTTGGTTGGTCAACCCATGTGCATCTATGGGTAGGTTCATAACCAGTTGTTTCTCTAAACAACTTCTAGTAATTGATTTTGCCCCAGAACCTAATCAGTAGGCTTTGACCTCCACTGAAAAGATCTGGTTAGGTCCAACCATTAACATGATTTGATTTGGTGAATCGGACCAATAAATGATCAAGCCCGACTTTGGCCGGCCAACCTGACCACCATCAGAAAGACTCAAACCAAATTATCATATTATGAATGATAATTCCATTAGTCAATAAGCACTAGGCCTTTGGGCCTCCAATGATTATTAAACTAATGGACTCATTATCACTCACTTAATGGGAGGCTATGACTTAGTTATCAATATAACTTAATCATTTTTAGGGACCTAATAATTTTTGAGGATTTTATTAAAAGATAGATGAGAAGAAAATATCCAGCCAATTTCAATCCTCCCACTGACTTCACCAAGTCAGATTAAAAAAAGGATTTAATTAAAGCTGGCATTAGGAGCACCTAAATCAGTCAAACTAATTTACCTAATGACATAGGTGAGCCCTAATCACCAAGTGATCTAATCAAAATCTAATTCACCAAGTTGGCCAGGTAAGTGAGATCAGTGGTGGGGATAAGCCATTAACTCGTCAGAGATCAAATCACTGCGAGTAGCTCTCGCTTAAAAACCACTGGTCAAATTGCCAAACTTACCTTAGACACCAACTGGTTTTTTAGTTTTAACTTGATCAACTTAATAAATAGGGTTCCACCGCGTAGCCATGAATTAACTCCATCTTGGTCTAGTTAAAGATATGGACCCATTCAACTACAACTATTGGAGTTGAGTCTAGAGTATCCTTGACCTAATCTAATTCAACTTTTGATTAGATTTGACCAATTACTCTAATTTAGTCCATTTCTTTAAGCTAACCTTAGGTCTAACCCAATTATGGATCTAATCCATCTAACCCATTGACCCACAAGTTTATGCAATTATCTTAGGTCTTAATTCACAATTCTAGACCTACTAGACAATACTTAATTCTTTTAATTAAGTATTTGGGCTGAGGGATCAGGGTTTGGCATTTCAAAAATAATCTTCAAATTTGAAAGGTTTTATTTTTTGTTCACCAAATATGTTGACTCATTTCACAAATAGATCAGCACATTTCATAAATAGCAATCCTATTGCTAATTACATAATAAAAAATAACTCAATCAAAATAAATCATGAATATTCCTTTAGATCTAATCTAACACATTCATGATAAATTTTACAATGGAACCTTTACAATTAATTTCTTTCGCTGCTTCATCTGCATGGGATATAATTGCAGCGGCACCCCTACCACCATAGGAGTCCCATCGAATGGGAGGAGAGGGCCTTTAAAACCTGCTTTTCTCCTATGACCGAACGGCCATGGCAACCAACCCAATTCGATTACTTGCTACTTGGATCAAGTATATCTAAATATACCAATTTCAAAATTTAAATTTCAAATTTTAAATTTCAAATTTCAAATTTTAAATTTCAAATTTTAAATAAATTTCAAATTTCAAATTTTTGAATTTCAAATTTTGAATTTCAAATTTTGAATTTTAAATTTTGAATTTTAAATTTGAAATTTCACCCAAATTTCAAATTTTGAATTTCAAATTTTTTTTTTGAATTTTGAATTTCGAATTACAAATTTCAAAATTTAAATTTTAAATTTTGAATTTCAAATTTTTGAATTTTGAATTTTGAACAACTTTCAAAATTCAAATTTTAAATTTTGAATTTTAAATTTTAAATTTAAACTTTTAGATTACCACTTAATCTATGCATGCAAATATATATATCATATCTAAGAACCCGCTCTGATACCATTTGAAGCGAAAATCAATGCAGGGGTAAAATGGTAATTTTAAAACTTTTTCAAAATCATGATTTTATAATGAAAAAATATTAATTAATCTAATTAATTAATATGAATTTATCCTATACTAAGATCTAAATATGATATATAGCATGCATGCATTTAAATTTGAAATTCGAATTTGAACAGTAAATACTTTACTGTAATGTGTTCAGAACACAATACCTTTGTGCGGGTAGTAGATCACCGTAATCTGATCACTGTCGAGAGTGTCTGATCATCATGATGTAGCCACACAGTGTGTCTGATCTCTGCGGATCATCCACATGAAGCTCCCGATCTAATCGACTCCTCACGAGTGCTAGCTCGTTGTAGAGCCCTTTCGACGGTCGATGCTGATCGAACTTCTTCGATCAATGTCTGTTGATTCTTCAGATGCTCCGAATCATTAATAGACATACTTGAGAAGATGTTGAAGATCTTTCTAAGATTTTGTGAGCTCATGACACTCGTAGCTCACTTTCTCACTTTCCGAACCCCAGGCTAAAACTCTAAGGAACTCATCGAAAACCTTGCACCCACTTTTCTTTCTTTTCTTTCTTTTTTTCTTGGAAGGATATAGATTTTTTTCTCATGCACAAGACTTCTCATGCCCCAAAATTTTTCTCCAAAAATCTTCTTCTTGCACGCCCCACTCTTCTCCTCATTTTATAACAACGTCAAACGTCTTATCCAAAAGAAAAGATAAAGATGAGTAATTGCACATTTGAATTCAAATCAAATTTTGAATTCAAATGGACACCAACTCATCCCTTATCCATTAAAAGCATGAGGCATGGCTTAAATTGTGCATGGAGTGATTTCATGAGAAACCTTTTCTCATGTAATAAATGGGGCATAAAAAAAAAGATAAGGTGCAAGGATTGATTGCCCATTCAAATTCAAATTTTATTTTGAATTTGAATGGTCAACCAATCATCCTTATCCATTCATTTGGCACATTAAAGTGGGGCATGGAGAGGGCTTGGCATGAGGAAATAATTTATGAGAAGTTCCTTCTCATGAATTCAAATGGGTGCAATGGAAGTGAGGTGGCACATGGAGATTGGGTCAAGGTGGTTTAATTATTTAAACCAACCTAATTGAACCAAATAAGTTAGGTCTAATTAGACTAATTTAAACCCAACTAAATTAGACTTAATTAGTCTCAATAAAATCCTAATCAAATCAGGAATTGATTAAGCCCAACCCCTGATCAAATCAGGGACCAAACCATCTCGACGATTAGGTCAACTCTTAACCTAATCGGGTCAAACCCAACTGAATCCAATTCAATTGGACTTGATCCAAAAATAATTACTCAATTAAATTGAGTTAATTAGTGATCAAATCATTAATTAAATCTCTCATAAATATTGAGTCCAAATTCGATGGGCAATCAGGCATCAGAATTCATCGATATGTAACCCTGATCGAAAAATCCCAACCAGTGGGACTCTTGACCTCGGTACCCATAATGTGTGGAACTCATGATCAGAGAATCTTGATTCTCGATCACTGAATCTCAAACATGTAGGATTCTACATCAGCCATCAGATCAGATAGGAACCTCTAATGTGTGTGACCCCACAAGTTCGAACCTAAGCCGGTAGCACAGGAACCAATTCCTGTACTAATCGAAGTGACCATCTAGCAATGGTACCCGATGTCCAGATAGGTTGAAGAGTCGCAATCGCAACACTCAGAACCTACATGAATATGGTTATTGTATAATTCATCCTTTTGACCCCTGTGTTTAGGATGACTCAGGGTTAAACTGTCCACCCTGATCAAATCATCCGAATCGTGCTCAACTCAAACAGTCCTGTGACTCCTCACAAGGACTATCCTAGCCAAGGTTTTGCTAAATTGAAATATAACTGTACACAGCTCCTAAACTGGAGTGGTCAATCCCATCTTGACACACGCACCGACAAGTCAAGTACTTGACTACACCCAGCAGCCTTCCGTCACTGAATTAGAAATTCAGGTAGTCCAGTGCCTAAGTGCAGTGAGTTGCTTGCATGTCACCGTAGCGATCTTAGGTCGGAGGGATATTTATACCCATATTCTATTGGAGCAAATCTTGACAATAGAAATAGCTCCAGAGTTGGTCACGTTCAGTGTAGATGTACCCTTACATCTCATCTATATGCCATACCAGTGTCTCCACACTCATTGGTCAAGAGGACAACCAACCTATATGGCACACAACGACCTATGCTTGATAAACGTTGTCATCCTTGGTAACAACATATCATTTGGTCGCGAACAGATTTAAGGACTAAACGACAAATCTCCTTTGTCAAGTCTAAATAGTCCTAAGGACTTCACCACAACATAGAAGTTCATTAGAAGATGAAATATTTTGTGATGAAAAATACCAAAATAATTTTTATTAATTCATAATTTATGTACAAATATAAAAATGAGCACAACCGTCAACAGGCTGATGATTGGTTTTGGGATACTGTTCTCAACATCCAGAACATCCCGTACATATCTTAATACCATGCCGGGATATGAATCAAAATATGGGTTCATGTGCACAAGATTCCATGATGGTTTCAGGTCTAAGGATTACTTGCACAACTCTCACTTAGAGAATCATCTTTGACATGCAAATAAGGCTTCCATTAGATGTTCTCTTTCATCGAGTCAATTCAGTGGACTCATTTCTCAAATGAGCACTCACATCCTTGTATTAGTGTCTCACACAAGTGTCTAGTGAGATCTACCATCCTCTTCATTGAGCATACATAGGATGTGCCAGTTTATCTGGAACATTGATCTCTGACTCAATGCTTCTACGACCAGAAATATTTAAGATTAAAATTTTAAAATTTTAGATCTCACTAGTATGACCCATTCATGTCTCCTAAAATTATTATCCTAATCTTTGAGATTCATCATAATCTTAAATATATTAAGATGCAGCTAATATGATGAATCAATGCCTCAAATAATAAATATCGTTTTATGAGTTAGAAAATTTTAAAGAAAGTTCCATCGCAACACACTTACGATTGGCTTATAGGGTACTCTTCTTTCAAAATAAAAAGGAGGGCATCCCATATTTTCTTGGGTGTGAATTTGTCATAGGAGGCGACATCTCTTGGAAGAGTCCAAATAATGTTGGACTCTTCATCCCTACATTATTACATGCCAAATAAAAAGAGTTTTATTTTTTTTTGTACATGTAAGAAAGAAGAGAGAGAGGTCTTCATGTTAGGATCCTTGGGTGTGAGCTCATGGCATGGAAAAAGAATAGGAGAGTCCTCTTCTCTTAGGTGAGTGCAAGATCTAAAAAACCTAGGGTTTGGACCAAGGGTTTGGGAAGAGAGAAAAATAAGAGAAAAATTATTTTCTTCTCCATCTTTTTTCTACATCTTCATCTCCTCTAGATATTCTTCTTTAACCTTTGAAAAGATTCTAGAGATTTAAATAAAAGATCTAGATCAGCCAACTAGAAGGTCTTCATATGAACTAGCATTCTTGAGGAGACCAATCAGATCGGGGCTTCGAGTGGATCTTTCGTAGAGGTCGAACACATGTGCAGCTATGAGCAATTAGCAAAGATTTTCTTATCGTATCTCTCAGTAGTGACGATCATCGATCTGCACTCAGGTATCGAGTTTTGAACTCAGATAGTTGTAGAATTTGATCTACTGTTCACATGTATGCATGCAAATTTTATCTTTTATATTTTTCAAATTTTATATGCCACATATCATGTCATAGATCCTAGAATAGGTTGATTTGATGATTAGATCATATGCATGTTAGGTTAATATGATTAATCTAAATATCTTCTGCTATATTTTATTTCAAAATTTTTGAAATACATGCATGAAATTGCCTATATTTTTCAACTCACAGTGGTTCAGTTGTATTGGAAACATGCAACCACTACATTAGCAAAGAGTTACTTGAGGGTAAGGATGGGGTTAGGCTTAATAACTGTTAGGTGAGAGATCCAATAACGACCTTGCATTTGCTTGTGAACAATTGATTGGGTTTAACTAAGGAGTGTGATCAATAACTATTAGGTGAGCCCACATGACTTGGAGATCAAGTCACTGCAACATGCTTAGAGAAGCATCTGGGAAAAGAGTTATCCATGCATTGGTATGCATGTTACCAATAACTATTACATGAGGTATACGACATTAGTGGGATCGCAGCATCCACTAGGAATCTAGTTATCGTGTCAGGATTTTTGTTTTTCATTCAGAGAGTGAAGGGATCCAAAAAATTAGTGAGAATTATTATTTGCATCTTAAAATCTTTAGAAGTAAATATAAATTTAAAGTACAAAAGTCTAACTTGAATCTCTACTCTTGTAGTTAAATAATTTTAGTCTCAAACCCTCTAGCCCGCATCCTTAAATCCAATCATTTGACTGGAACAAACTATAAAGACTGGCTAAGAAACCTCAAATTATTCTGATTTCTAAAAAATTAGGTCATGTACTTGATCAAAAATTTTTAGTGTTACCAAACCATCCTACTGCAGAGTAAAAAATTGCTTATAAAAAGTGGACGGATGAAGACAGTTGGGTTAAGTGCTATGTGCTGGCATCCATGACAAATAAGTTGCAGAGCCAGCATGCACATATATCCACTGTTAGGACTATAATCACTCACCTACAAGAGTTGTATGGTAAGCAGAGCCGTACAGTGTGCTTCAAAGTATCCAAAAAACTCTTCAATCTGAAGATGTGCCAAGGGCAATTCAGTCCATGAGCACTGTATGACAGTGATCAAGGACATCATGGAGTTTGGGAAGCTCGGGCTTGATATGCAAAAAGAATTACAGATGGATTTGATCCTTCAATCTCTTACTAGTTCATATAGTTAATTTATTATAAATTTTTATATGAACAAATTTGATTGCACTATACCCAAACTAGTTAACATGTTGGTCACTACGGAGGAAACCTTGAAGAGTTTAAGGGACACTGTTCTCGCTGTGAAGTGGACTTCTTCGATCAAGAGAATGTCAGATTGAAAAAAGAAGAATAAATCCACTAAGAAGCAGAAGAAAGAGAGCAAACTAAAGAAGGATGTTCCAAAGAAGGTTGAAGCAAAAAAAAAGTATTTCCACTATGACGCTGACAACCACTGGAGAAGGGAGGTGAAAAAAATAGAAAGTATGGTGAGCTTGTCCTAGTGTTTGATTTTTTTCATATATTAGAGTACAAAATTAAATTTTAGGTTATGAGATTTCTAGAGAGAATTCTCTTGACATGATCCTAGTGATAAAATCGAAGAAAATTGAGTGTTGGTGTGATCGTTCTTTAAGTTCGAAGCTGACAGTGTTCTTGTGAAGAAAAGGATGTGACGGTACATCGATTGAGAAGGACCTTGACCAACTTCCTTGTGGATCATCCTTGGAGGATTTCTATTTTGGAGTCTTGTGGAGATTATCTTCTTATCATACTGCTCATCTAAGAAAGTATAAGTTTCTATTTCTTTGTATGCTTGAATTTTATTTTGTTCGATATCTACAAGGTGATTCTAAGGTTTGGGTTTTAGTTCAATAATTGTAATTGTTAAAGCTTTGATTTGCATGTTTAAAAATTTTAAAATTTATATTTTGCTATATGATCGAAACCCAACAGTGCCATCAGAGCTACCCTTGTTAGATTCGATCAAACAAGTACAAAAATTGTAATATAGAATTGTTCTAATTCATATTTTGCCAAAATATTATATCGATTTCTAGCATCGATCTTAAAATCAAAAAATTATTTTTGACTTTATTTGAACTATGAATTTAAATTTTAGTTATTAAATTTTGAATTTATGATAATATAAAATTTATTGATTCATGATTGTTTGACGCTCAAATCATTTTTGATTAAGGGTGTATCACATGCCTTATTTGATCAGGGTTTGCTGTAAGATTGACTAAACTTGTTATAGGTTAAGTCATTTGCACACCCTTATATGATTATTGTAACCATTTTTGGTATGAAAATATGAATGATATTATAACTTGAAAAGCATGTTGAATTGCATAATTTGTATGTTACATTTTATGTAGAAGTTAGGATGTGCCAGGACCAGTTCAAGATCCTCTATAAAAATTATATTAAGTTGTAATGTCGGAATTCACTTACAAATCAAATATCGAACTCATTTGATTAATTGGTATCTAGGTAAGTGTTAAAGATAATTTTCTAATTAGATCCATATGCTGGTCTGGCCAACTTTGTTGGTGTCTAAAAAAAGCTACGGAGAGCCTCCCACCTATTGACCCGATCAATTTGGTCTATTAAGTTTCGGACTTACATTGATTAGTGATGTAGACACTATAAAGGCCTTTCTTCAAGCTTGGTCAATAGAGTATGTCAAGATCTTAGTGAGCTTATTGTGCCATCTACAAGGCTTACTATAGAAATTGATATATTATTGACTAAGTGCATATTGATGCTTATGGCATATTTGAATAGTGTTGCCTGATTATGCTATCCACAAGGGCGACATTGTTTAAGTATGACCATATGGGATTGAAGGGTTAACTTAACTAGAACACTGCAGTTTATTGTGCTATCCATAAGACTATGTATGAGTGATCTAGAGATAAGAGAGAAAAAATGTTAAGAATTATATAAAGTACAATTGATAAAGAGTTATCTACTTTTGAACTCATGAATACTTGTTGTGCTATCCATAAGATGTTTGTGAGAAATAGGAATCTCAACTCTACTTAGAAACATAATGATATTTCTTATTTTTTATACTTGAGGGCTATGAAATTTGTTAAAATAGTGGAAGACATAATTAGGCAAAAGTCCTAATCTAGTTGTGCATGTCATCATGAGTTTTTCGCTTATATTATATTCTTGTTATTATAGATTAACTGCATAAATAGTATCCTCACTGTCACTTCGAGGCATACTAGAAGCTAATAAATTGATTGAACCAAACTATGTAGACTGATTGAAAAATCTGAGAGTAGTTCTTACACAAGAGAAAGTCTCCTATATACTGGATTCATTTGCACCTGATACGATCGAAAAAGATGCACGTGAGGATGAAAGGGCCACATATAAGATGTGAAAGGATGACAGTATGATGGTCAAGTGTATCATGCTTGCCTCGATGAATAATGAGCTTCAAAGGTAGCATGAGGATATGGATGTTCCTTCTATACCCCTTAATCTAAAAGAGTTATATGGAAAATAAAGTCAAACTGCTAGATATGAGATATCTAAGTAGCTGTTCTATGTTCGGATGATCGAAGGTACATCTGTGCAAACTCATATCCTTAAGATGATTGATTTGATCACTCATCTGGGATAATTGGATTTTGCTATGGATGGTAAACTTAGTCAGGATTTGATCCTGCAGTCACTCTCCAATTCTTTTTCTCAGTTTGTTATTAACTACCACATGAACAAACTGAATATTAGTTTGCCTGAACTACTGAATATGCTTAAAATAGCAGAGAGCCATTTCAAAGGTGAAAAGGCTCTAGTTCTTCTTGTAGATAAGATAACAAGAAGAAAGGCAAGAAGGGTTTCAAAAAAAAAGTTGAACCCTAAGGCTAGCATCTCCAAGAAGAAGGCGAAGAAGATCTCTGCCAAAGGTACTTACTATCACTGTGGCAAGAATGGACACTGGAAGAGGAATTGCAAGGAATACCTTGCAACTATGAACCATAAGAAAGAAAATATTGCTAAAGGTTTGTATATGATACAAACAAACTTAGCATTAAGTACTTCAATTTTAGATTCTTGAGTATTGGATATCGCCTATGGTTTAAACCTTTGTAAATTATTGCAGGGTCTACAGGAAATAAGGAGTCTGAGTAAAGGTGACTTTGACCTGTTCGACGCTAGTAGAGAGTCTATTCAGATCGAAGCTGTAGGAACCAAGATTTTGAAATTATCTTTGGACAAAATTTTGGAATTGAAGACTTGCTATTATATTTCAAAAGTTGTTAGAAATATTATTTTCGTACCTTTATTATTAGAACAAGATTTTGAAATAAAAGCTAAGAATAATAGTTGTTCTATCTATTTTTCTAATGAATTTTATGAAAATACTTTTGTTGATAATGATCTTCTATTCCTATCACTTAGTGATAATGTACTTCATATTGACAATATGAAGAAAAAGAAGAGAGAGGATGTGAATGTCACATACTTTTGGCACTGTCGATTTGGTCATATAAATAAGTCAAGAATTAATAAGTTATACAAAGATAAATTCTTTGATCCTTATGATTTTGAATCATATGAAACTTATGAATCTTATCTCATGGGTAAAATGACCAAGACTCCATTTATTGGACATGAAGAAAGGATGAGTGACATTTTGGACCTTGTACGTACTGATGTCTGTGGTCCAATATCGACTCAAGCCAAAGTTGGATACTCCTACTTCATCACATTTACTGATGATAAGTCTAGATTTGGATATGTGTATTTAATGAAATACAAATTTGAAGCTTTTGATAAGTTTAAAAAGTATCAAAGAATGGTTGAGAAATAAACTGGTAAAAGTATTAAAGCTCTTCGATCTAATTGAGGAAAAGAATACTAGACTAGTGAGTTCTTTGATTATTTAAAATAAAATGATATTCTCTCTTACTAGACACATCCTTACACTCTACAATTAAATGGTATTACAGAAAGGAGGAATTCGCACATTATTAGATATAGTGCGGTCCATGATGTGTTTCACGAACCTTCTGATCTCCTTTTGGAGATTTTCTCTCGAGACCGCAGTATATATTTTGAACAAAGTACCATCAAAGTTTATCTCTAGCATTCCTTATGAGATATGAAAAGGAAAGAGGCTCAGTCTTAAATACCTTAAGATTTAGGATTGCCCAGCTTATGTAAAAAATATAGATGGACATAAGCTTAGTACTAGATCAAAAAAATATAGGTTTGTAGATTATCCTAAGGAGAGTATAGGATACTACTTCTACTATTCTACTCAACAAAATGGTAGGTATGTCATTTTTTTGAAGAAAGAGTTCATCCAAGAAGGGGGCAGTAGGAGGTCTATTGAACTTAAGGAAGTTCAAGATCTACAACCTATCCAAAATTTACAAGCTGATTCTCAACCAGATATACCCATTATTGAGGCACAGCCATGACACACACATCCCACATCATTGAGAATAATGATCCTACGACCTATTCGAAAACTATCATGAGTAGTGAGTCTGACAAATATTTTAATGTCATAAAATTCAAAATAGACTCTATGTATACCAACCAAGTTTGGACTTTGGTTGATACACCTGAGGGTGTGACTCCAATAGGCTATAAATGGATATTTAAGAAGAAGATTGGAACAGATGATCAGGTAGAGATCTATAAGGCCAGACTAATGGCAAAAGATTTTATACAAAAATAAGATATTGATTATAAAGAAACCTTTTCACCTGTAGTCATGCTCAAGTCTATTCAGATTATGCTTGCTATTGCTGCATACCATGACTATGAGATCTGGTAGATAGATGTCAAGACTATCTTCCTCAATAAAAACCTTGAGGAGGAAGTCTATATGACTCAGCTAGATAAATTTGTCTCTAGTAGGAGAGTAAATCAAGTATGCAAGCTAAATAGATTCATTTATGGATCAAAGCAAGCATCGAGGAGCTGAAACATCCATTTTGATGAGAAAGTCAAATCGTTTGACTTTATCAAAAATATGGATGAATTTTGTGTGTACAAGAAGATTAGTGAGAGTGCTGTTGTCTTCTTAATCTTATATGTGGACGACATAGGGAATGATATCTCTATATTATAATCGGTCAAGACATGGCTATCATAAAAATTTTTCATAAAAGACTTGGGTGAGCATCCTATATACTTGGTATAAAGATCTATGAGGATAGATCAAAGAAGATGCTTGGCCTGTTCTAGTCTAGGTATATAGATCTTGTGTTGAAGAAGTTCAACTTGAAGGGAAGTAAAAGAGGTTACTTGCCCATGGGTTATGGCATACAACTCTTTAAGAAAATATCTCCTAAGACACCTGAAGAAAGAAATAAAATGAGTTCTATTCCTTATGCTTTGATTGTAGGATCAATAATATATGCTATACTGTGTACCAGATCTGATGTGGCTTATGCCTTGGGCATTGTATGTAGATTTCATGCAGATCCCGGGGAGGATCATTGGAAAGCTGTGAAAAATATACTCAAGTACTTGAGAAGGACTAGAGATATTTTTCTCATATATGGTGGATCTGATTTAAAACTGAAAGGTTATATTGACTCTAGTTTTCAATCTAATCTAGATGATAGCAAATCCATATTTGGATATGTGTTCACCCTATATGGTAGAGCAGTAAGTTGGAAGAGTTTTAAATAGCAAACTATTGCTGACTCAGTCACTAAAGCTAAGTACATTGCTGCTAGTGAGACTGCTAAGGAGGCCGTCTGAATGAAGAAGTTTATCTCAAAATTGGATGTGGTTTCGGAGATTGAACAACCTATACCCCTTTATTGTGATAATACTGGGGCAGTTGCTCAAGCCAAGAAATCGAGGTCTCATCATAAATTCAAACACATCCTAAGATGGTTCCACCTCGTTCGAAAGATAGTCAAAAGATATGATGTGATCGTGGACCGAGTTGATACCAAGAATAATATAGTGGATTTATTCACTAAGGCCTTGTCATTATAGCAGTTTGACCACCACCTTGATTGCATGGGCATCAAGTATAGAGGCGATTGGCTTTAGTGCAAGTAGGAGATTAAAAGAATAATGCCCTACAAGCCAATCGCATATGGGATACGATCGGGTGTTTACAGTAATTTATCTTTCAAACTTATGTAATTGATATTATTATTTAATAAAATAGACTTCTCGATTCATTATATACTGCATCTTATTATTGCTTTTAAGATTATAATGAATCCCATAGATCTGAGCAATAGTTTTAGTGCCGTGATGAGATCACACCAGTGAGACCTAAATCTTTGATCACCATGATCTAAAATATTCTAAGTCATTGGTTCATTGAGTCAGGGATCAATGATACCAGTAAGACTGGCACGTCCTATATATGCTCAATGATGAGGGAGGTTGATCTCACAACCTCTTGTGTAGTGACACTAATACAAGGATGTGGATGCTCATTAGAGAATGAGTTCACTGAATAGACCTACGAGAGAATATCTGATGGAGTCTTATTTACATGTCAGCTGATTATTCTCTAGTGAAAGTTGTATAATTGATCCTTTGACATGAGATCATCATGGTATCTTGTGTATGTGAATTCACATTTTGGTTCACTTTTTAACTATTGAAAAATATGTTTCAAAGCTAATCATCAGTCTGTTGATGGTTGTGCTAATTGATGTAATTATATATGAATTAATTAATAAAATATTTATTTGATAATATTTCATCATAAGCTTATACATCTTCTATATCAAACTTCTGTATTATGATGAAAGTCCTTAGAACTATTTTTAATTAATAAAAGATTTATCGTTTAGTCCTTAAATGAGTTCACAATCAAATGATATGCTATTACTAGAATGATAGACATATCAAGTGTAGGTTGTTGTGTGCCATATAGGTTGATTGTTCTCTTAACCAAAGAGCATGGAGACGCTGATATGGCATGCAGGTAAAATGTAGGAGTATATTTCACTGAATGTGACCAACTTCAAAATACTCTACTATCAAGAGGTACTTCGAAGGGATATGGGTATAAGTGTCCCTCCAATCTGAGATCACTACGGTGACTTGCAAGCAACTCACTGTACTTTAGTGCTGAACTATCTGAATTTCTAATTCAAGATCGAAAGATTTTTGGACACAGTCAAGTACTTGTGAAGTCGGTGCATGAGTTAAGATGGAATTGATTACTCCAAAAGATTAGAGAGAATGCTTTGTGTTTCAATTTAGTAAGACCTTGGCTAGGACAATCCTTATGAGGAGTCACAGAATTTATTAGGTTGAGACACATAATGGATGTACTATTAAGAGTTGACAGTTTAAACTCTAAGTCATCCTAGCATCAAGGGTCAAAGGGATGAATTTTTTGATAACTATATCCAAGTAGGTTCTTGAGTGTTGCTTTGCATACATTCGACCTATCCGAACGTCGAATATCATTGCTAGATGGTTGCTCTGATTGGTACAGAAATCTATTCCTGTGCTACTGACTTAGGTTTGAACCTATGGGGTTACACACATTAAAAATTTTTCTCCGATCAGATGGCTAATCTGAAGAGTCTCACTAGATTAAAACTCCCATGAAGAGTCCCACTAGACTAAGATTCTACTGAAGAGTCCCACTGGAAAGAGACTCTGGTGAAGAGTCCCACTGGACTGAAACTCTATCATTAATGAAAAATTAATTAGTAATTAGATCACTAATTAACTTAATTTGATAGAGTATTAAAGTCTAGATCAAGTTTGATTGAATTTGATTCAATCAGGTTAGGTCTGATTAGGTTATGAGATGACCTAATCGGTAAAGAAGAAATAATCCTGATTTGATCGGATCTATGACTTAATTAATTTACTGATTTGATCAGATTTAATTGAGATTATTAGAGCTTAATTAGATTAGATTCATCAAATTTTATTTGGATCTAATTGAATTGAGTTTGAAAGAAATCTAATTGTTAAACCCTAGAGTTCCAAATGAATGGGACTCTCTTTCTTGCACCACCAAGAAAGACTCACCTTTTTTCTCATCACACAAAACCAGTTTGTGTGTGAGAAAATCTAAAGATAAACCCCTTTTTGTCACCCTCTTTGGAGTAGATTAGGTTTGTTTTAAATTGAATTCAAAAGGTTTGAATTTAAACTCAAAAATTTATCCCTATCATCCCACTCGTCGGTGCCTTGTGAAAGAGCCTATTTTGTGCGACAAAAAGGAGCTCCCATATGTTTTCCATGCCCAAAATCCTCTGATAGGTCCCTCTTTAAGTCACATAAAAATAAAAAAATGTTAGAGTTAAATTGAAATTCAAAATGATTTGAATTGCAATAAATTCCAGTCCTTATCCTATCTAATCCCATTGAAAGAATAGTGCCCTACAAGCCAATCGCATGGGGATGCGAAGAGATTTTTTTTTATTTTCTTTCTACTCAATTGCATGACATTAGTTATTTTTATCTATGAGATATTATGTTTTATCATTTGCTGTATCATATTTTTATGATTATGATAAACCCTATAGATTAGGATAATAATTTTAGGACCATGATGAGATCATACCAGTGAGATCTAAAATCTTGATAGCCTCAATCTAAAATATTCTCAGTCATTGGATCATCGCATCGAAGATCGATGATACTAGTAAGACTAGTACATCTTATGTATGCTCGATGGAGAGGGTGGTTGATCTCACAGTCACTTGTATGGTGACACTAATACAAGCATGTAGGTGCTCATTAAAGAATGAGTTTACTGAACTGACCAACAGAAAGAACATCTGATGGAATCTTACAGCATATCAATAGATGGTTCTTTAGTGAAAGTGGTGCATGTGATCCTTTAACCTAAGATCATCATGGTACCTTATGTACATGGACTCTTACTTTAGTTTATTCTCTAGCACATCACTTTGAGATGTGTGTGAGATATTCTGGATATGGTGAAGTATGCATGGAGGTTGTGAGTGGTCAATAAGACATCGATCACTCTTTGTAGGAGGAGAGAACATCCTATGTGATCCTGTAGGATGATGACTCTGAGAGTCTCTAGCTAGAGAAGAGATGAATAGTAAAAAAAAATTTTACTGATTCATCAATCAAGTCATCATCATCAGATCGAGATACATATGGATAAGTATTTGGGTTTGACATATTTTTAAATCAATGGTCTTTTCGAAATATTGTGTGATCGAATGATTGAATTGCACGATAACTCACTATGGAAGGATAATTTTGATATTTTCATCAAATTTTAAATCTTTTGGGTAATCATGATACATTGCTAGATACCAATCTTGACTTGTGGACTCATCAGAATTAAAAAAATTTAATTTAAAAATTAATTAGGAAGAGTCCTAGTTGATTGAGACTCTTGAGCTGACCTAATCCTATCGAATTAAGGTTACATCAAGAGTCTTGATCTACTGCTGGCTAGATTTGGAATCCAATGGGTCACATACAATAAAAATTTGATCTTGATCTAATCTATTTAAATTTATTATAAATTCAATGGGTTAATTGAATTGCTAACACATGAATTAACCCAAGTTCTCAATTGGGTTCAGTACAAATATGTTTGCGTCGACCCTTTGCTCGTTGTCTTGACTTAATGTGATTAAGTTTGAACCATCTAATTATTAGTTAGTTTATCTGATTTATATGGAAGAGTTTAATATGAATCCACCATCTCCATGCCATTCACCATGCCTAAGAATCATGTGGCATCATTTATTTTGGGCATTATGAAGAGGAGTCTTTCTTCGTTACTCCTCTTAATTTTCTTACATGGTTCCATATGTTTTCCATTAATCCTTATGTCATGTGATGGCACCTGAGATATGAGATGTGGAAGAGGAGGAGGAGTCCTCTTGGAAAGAACTCCATGCCAAAATTAATAAGGGACACCTACTTTTTATGTGATGAAATGGAAGAGTCCATTTCATGTCAAACTCTTAATTCTTTCCTTTATTCTCCATGCATTTCTTAATTCCTCGTGACATGAGATGGCTCTTGGGATTATAGGTGCAGAAGAGAAAGAAGAGTCCTTCTCTAGCAAGGAGTTTGAATGCCAAATTAATGTTGGATGTATGCCCTAGAAGCTAATCCTGGCTGACACATATCATATTTCTAGGACATAGTTTTATATTTACTGGATATTTATATTATCATTCATGTTTATGTGTCCATGAATCATCCAAGGGATTAACAAGATGATGACACATATTCTCAAAGAGTTAAGAATTTGAGACATGTGTCATTGATAGTTAATTTCTAAATTGCTCCTGATCATAAGATCATAATGAAGATGGCGATTGATCCAGATAGACCAATGCACGGATCATTTTCTTCAGGCAGATGGGTCTTGAGTCTGCAGTGTAGAAATACTAGAGCGAGAGTGCAGGTGGTTGTTAGAGAACAGCTAGCACTGAGCATGACCAACATGAGAAGTCATATGGATGTCTGCTCACTCATTAGTGATTTTCTCGATACTGCAGTTGTATGACTGGTCTTTTGACCTGAGATGGTACTACTACTCTCAGTGAGGCTGTTGGAGTTTGACTGATACATAAACATGAATTTCAATGAGCCCTTGTAGTGGATGTTGGTGATAATTGATCTACTATAGGAGTAAGCGTGTGTATCAAGATAGGATCTATCGACCCTAGTAGAAAGAAGTAGTCCTATAAAATTTAAGAGGCTGAGTCCTTAAGTCTATGGCCATAGCAATGTAATTAATGAAAAAGAGTTTTCATGAGAATCACATATGGACTCAAGCTGATTGAATCTATTATATGATCGATGATGAGATTTGATGATTCATCCATGATCTGTCATTTGTTTGGAACTCACGATAGAGGGACTGTATCATACGTTAACTGCACCTAGAGGTTCATCATCTTTTATTCTGCTGGGTTGTCACTACATACTGCTAGGTGTCACTGGTGGATTGTGAGATCCATGAGCATCATCTTGATGATCGATGATCCTTGATGGACAGAATTAAAACTATTCCAATCCATTGAAAAAAATTTTAATGATATTGTGATAGGAATCATAATATATCTCACCATCAGACAGAATAGAACCTATGGGATCATACACAAAAAAAGCTTTTAACTAATCAGATGGTTGAATTATGATTATAAATCATAACAGGATTTAATTATCAATTTGATTGATGATTGATCCAATGCAAAAGTTGCATTATGTAACTCACTAAAGAGTTAGTGAGTTAAAAGAGGATTAATTGGTAATTAGATTGTTAAGTGACTCAATTTGATTGAGCTATAGGACTTGCATCAAGTCTAATTAAATTAAATTAAATTTGACTTGACATGGGTTTGATTTGATCAAACCTGATTGGGTTATAAGATAACCTAAATTGCATGGGAGAATGATTCTTATTTGAATTAGGATTTGGATTTGACTCGATTCTTAATTAGACTAGGATGTATGAGTTCCTATTTAGATTAGAAATTTTCATGTCCATGGGTGCATCCAATCCTAATTGGATTAGGATTAAATTGAGTTTGACTCAAGCACCAAAGGAGAGTCCAAAAGAATTAGGACTCCTTCTTCAATTAGGTGACATTTAATCTAGATAGTTTGAGCTCCAAATTAGAATTAATTTTTCATCTATTTGGGTCAAATCTGATCCTAATATAATTAGGACTGATTGGAGTTTTATTGGGTTTAAAACAATCACCTAAACAAGAGTCCTAATATCATTAAACTTCTCCCTTCCATGCACCACAACCAAGTCCCACGCCACCTAATTTTTGGATGCCACAACCTCTCCTTATGCATGAGATTTTTAGCATGTAAGAACCTCACGTTATTCTCTTTCTTTCATGTAAAATCTGGGCAAAATTGAGAAGGGGTGGGTGGCACAAAAAATCCTAGAGTCCTAAGGTGTTAGGACTCTCATCTCCTATCCAAATTAGAACTCTATCTCTTCTCTATTTAAACCCAGCACCTTGAGATGTTGGATACCAGATGTGATCAAGATTTTGACACCCAAAATCAGAGGACGGGCATGGAGAAAATCAAGGGAGAGGGCATGGCTTGATGGGTGAAGGCATGAGGTAAGTTGGCAAACATATCTCTTCTTTCTTACACAACCAAAGGTTGGTTGTTTGGACATCATCTCTCTCTCTCTTTTGTCCATGTTTGGACATGGATGTTTCCTCTCCACTTTGTCCAAAAATTGGATAAAATTTTTATATCTCTATTGTAGAGATTTATGAATTAAAGGAAGAAAAGAGATGAAAGGGTTCTTCTCATGATCTCTAGCATAGAGATCAAGATCCTCCTACCTCTTCTTCTTCTCTAAGAGTGTCTTGAGAGAAAAGAAGATTTTCAACCATCAAGTTGTGATCTCTACAAGGAAGCTAGCATCCTAGTAAGATCAAAAACTTTCTGATCAGACCAGAGTCTCATGTGGATATCCGTAGAGGTCGGATGCTTGTGCAGCTATAAGGGACCTTCGAAAGACATCCATGATCATCAGTTTGCAGTGAAGATTGTTCCATGCCAAGATATGTTCTTAATTTATTTTTTTCTATTTAATTTCTATATCTGAGTCTTATCTCACATATGATGATCCTATTTATGGTTTGAAGATTTGATCTTATGCATGCTTAGATTAAATTAGATTTAATTTAAAAATTTTTAAATTTCACTGTATACTTATTTTAAAAAATTTTACATACATAAAATCATGAAACTCCAACAATTAATTGGACATCCTTTCATATATGGGTTGAGTTTACAAAAGAGTATTAACTATTAAGGACTCTTGGTATCTCACGCTAATTTTTTCCACACACCATAAGATGGCGTTCAAATTTTTTTAGCAGAGGAAGAGTCCTACATGTAAATCACTTCCTATTATATGCCTTGAAGCTTTGTATTACATGTAAAAAATTAATTTATGCATGTAAGGAAGATGGGATGCCAAGAGTTGGTGCCCCTTGATGACTTATGTGGCACCCGTTTATTCCTTATATAAGGGGCATCCCATATGACATAAAATTCATCCAAAAAGTGGTTTGGATGTGGGATTAGATAAGGAAGAGGTAAAAAAATTTGAAGTGAAAAAGATAATAAAAAGTGAGAGAAAAATAAAAAGGAAGGGAAGAGAGAAAATGGAAAGCATGAGATGCTTGTCTAAAAAATCAGATTGTTCATGTGTTGAACATAAAATCTGATTTGTGTGTAGTGAGATCTTTTGAGAAATGGTTCCTTAAGAGGTCCTAATGGAGATCATGAAGGCATACAAACTATGGTGCAACCAGTTCTTACGAAGAATGATCTGTAGCGAGCTTGCAAAGAAGGTTGCAGCACGATATCGAATTGAGAAGGATCCTAATCAGTCCCGTGTGGATCACCATTGGAGGGCTTCTATTTTGGAGTCTCATGGAGGTCTCAAAATTATTAGATCGTGGTTTTCTCATTGGTATATGACTTTTGGTCTCTTCCTGATATGTATATTTTTGATTGTTTGATTATAATCATCAAGAGATTCCTAGGATTTTATGTTTCGATATTCTTGTTTAATTGTTAAACATTATTTTTAATTATTGAATGCATGTTAAAAATTTTAAGATTTATATTTCTCTGCATCACCAAAATCTAACAGTGGTATCAGAGTCATTCTTGATTGATTCAATCAAATTTCATGTTATTTTTATGATATGGATTAGATCCAGTTCAAACTATGTCAAAATCAGATTTTTTGATTGATGTTTTATTGATATTCTTGATGTATTTTTGCTTATGATAAAGTGTTATCAATCCATGTTCAAACCTTGGATATTAAATTTCATAGTCTTTAGACTTGTGTGACAAGTTTAGATTCGATCCCATGATCTAATTTTTGATGGAATTGAAGTCCAGTGCATGTGATGCACAGACCCTTGGAATGCTATATATGGATGTATATTGCCAAGACTTAGGGTTCTTACATTTGATGCATCTACCTAAGATCCAAAGGCCGACCACCATGTTATTGGGCACTTACCATTGTGGGTCAATCATTTTAGTTGTTTCCCGAGGTATGTATGGGGCCGAAAAATATTTGATCATGAAAAGGATGCATCAGATATGGATTAGAATTTTTACCGATAGATTTGTTTAACTATAATTCATTATTCTAATATGATTAGAATTAATAATTATAGATTAAATCAAATTTATAGTTCTAATTTGATTAAAATTCATGTTTAATTTAGATTGATCTAATTATCATTGACCTAATTCGATAAGAATTTGAGTTATGATTGATCGAATTTATGATTAACCTAATTGGATTAGGGTTAACCTATGAATTGGTCAACTCAACTCAAATAAATGACAAATGATTGACTTAAAGTTAAAATTGGATCAAGTGTTGAATGCAAATCAAAAACCCTTGTTGGATCCTATGACCATAAATTTAGACATCTCCATTGACATGTGTTTGAATGATATCGTAATTAAAATAACATGACTAGTTTATTATTATATTTTATAATTATTATAAAATATATATTGTATGGTTATGGACTATGGAACATCCATGTGTTGGATGTATACGTGAATGCTTTCATATAAGCTAAATAAATAAATACATCTGCAAGAGTTGCAATAGGGACTGGATGCTCCTGATGTATTATATTATCAGCTGAATCTTTCTTTTATATGTTCTTAATTATTGATTGAAATTTTTACATATTGATATAAAATAATAAAAAAAATTATTTGAGAATAGATAAAAATTACTTTTTTTTATTTTTAAATAAAGATAAAGTATTCATGGTAGACTTCATGGAGATGAAGGCTAGATTATTAGGCAATCAAAGAGCGGAGGTGCATTAAGATTGACCATGAGATGGTTCAATCTATAATGCACCTAGGGCAAAACTCATAGATCATTCTATAGCTCGAATAATTTTTCAAAAGTCTATAACTATTAGTTTTTCTCTTTATGCTCTAACTTGCTGATAGTTATAATTAGAATTTAAATTGTATATGTTGCATGAATATATATTTTGGATGTGCATGAGATCTAAGTCCCTCATATAAATTATATTAAGTCATAATGGTGAAGTATTAAGAATACTATCCATGCCTTCTTTCATGCTAAGCCTGTATTATGTCAAGAACCATAGTAGGCTTGTTGTGCTATTCACAAGGCTTGCTGTGGAGACTAATTTGATACTATCTTGATTTATAATAAAATTAATAGTAATTAGCTCATACTAAGTCAATAGAGTAAGTCAAAAACTATAGTGAGTTTATTGTGCTATCCATAAGGCTTGCTATAGTGATTGGTATGATATTGACTTAGTAATGCTGATAGCATATTCTAGTAGTACTGCCTTATTGTTCTATCTATAAAGATAGTATTATTTAGATATGACCATATAGGATTAAAGGGTATGACTTAACTAAAATACTATAGTTTGTTATGCTATCCATAAAACTATAAGTATTTTAGAGGCAAAAGTTATGTTGAGAGTTGTATGAGATGCAATTGGTAAAGAGTTACCTACCCTTGAACTCATAGGAGCTTGTTGTGCTATCCACAAGGCTTTTTATGAGAAATTGAGATCTCATCTCCACTAAAAAACTTTATAATAAGATTTTTTATTTTCATACTTGAGGGCTATGAAATTTGCTAAAATAGTGGGAGACACAACTAGATAAAAACTTCATCTAACTTATGTATGTCATCATTAGTAGTCCTTGAATGTTCTTATATACACATTTGCATCTTCACTATCACTGCATAGGATATTTTAAATTGATTGAACTTCATAGAATGGTTGGAAAAATGAAAGTGAAGAATGTCTTTACTAAGGATATCTAATTTTATTATAGTAAAAATAAGTATTAAAATTAAATTACAAGAGTTGTCTTACAAGTGTGAAGCAGTAGCAGGATGTAAAAGTTGTATCTGCTAATATTTTGTATGTGATACAAATTAATTACCATTGAGTATTTTAGCTTTAAAATTTTGGATATGTGATACCTTATATAGGTTCCTCTTATGCAAAATATTGCTAAACCTATAAAGCTAAAGTGAGGTGACTACTTACCTTTTGGCACCGATGGATGGTCCATTTATGCTGAGGTTGTAAGAACCTATATAACCTTCTAGCAAGATTTAAAAATTAGTAGATCATTGTTATGAGCCTAAATTTATCAAAAATATTATTTCAATTCCTATGTTATTGTAACGTAGTTTTGAAATTAATGTAAAGAGTAAAAGTTACTCTCCTTCAGATAAATTTTATGGCAATGGATTAATGATAATAGTCTCATATTTCTGTCACTCAATGATATTATTTTTTATATTAATGAGAATAAAAAATAAATATGTGATGGTCATATATCTCAAGACAAGGAAGATATTAAGTCTTAAACATATGGATGTTCGAAGGCTAATAATATCTCAACCCAAAGATGGACATTTCATATGAGATATAGTGTGTTTCTTAATATACTTTATAAATTTTAATTCTCATTCTAAAAAAATATTCTAAAAGTTGTTGTATATATTTTGAATTAGATATCAGTTAAATCTTTTACGAGCACTCCATATGAGATATGAAAATGGAAAAAGGGTAGGTTGTCCAACTTATGTGAAAAGAGTTGATATACATAAGTTTGTGCTAAAACAGGTTCATATATATTTATAGGTTATCCTAAAGAATAGTATGAGATACTATTTCTTCCATCCTACTAGACAAAAGATGTTTTGTCAATAAGTATGCTACCTTTTTAGGAAAAAATTTTTTTTAAGAAGGAGATAGTGGGAGGACAATTGAACTTAAGAAGTTCAAAACCTATGAACTATCCTAACTTGTGGAGAGTCCACAAGTTGATCCTCAACCAAATGTGCTCATTGATGAGGTACAACCATGAAACACACCTCCTCATCGAAAGTCAATTCGAGTGCGTAATGTACCACTCAAATATGGGTTTATCATTGAGAATGACTATACACCACATATTATTATGAATAATATTTTTTTTTGATCTATTCAAAAATTATCATGAGTAGAGACTCTGATAGTTGGCTTGAAACCATAATATCTGAAATAAATACCCTGAACATTAACCAAGTATGGACTATGGTTGAAGCACCTATGGGTATGACCTAACAGGTTGCTAACAGAGATGTCTATCTGATTTTTTGCTATTGCCACATACCATCTAGAGAGTTTGTCCCTAGTGAGAGGGCAAATGCATTTATGGATTCAAGCAGGCATTGAGGAGTAGGTACTTCTATTTTTGATGAAATAGTCAAAATATTTGACTTTATCAAATATAGATGAACTATGTGTGTGTGCAAGAGGATAAGTGGGAGTCTCACTAACTTCTTGGTTATGTATATAGGTGATATATAGCATATTGAAAAGGTAGTCCTGATAATGCACTCAATCAATGATGTGCTTATCATAAAAGTTTTCATAAAAAGACTTGGGTTAAGCATCCAGTTTATTTGGCATATATAAGGATAGATGTAAGTGGATGATGGGCTTGTCCCAGTCTAGGTACATGAATTTTATGTTGAATCGATTCAACATGAATGGGTGTAAAGGAGTTTACTTACCTATATATTCAATGTACCAAGCCTGATGTGATTTATGCCTTATGCATAATCATCGATTTCAGATAGATCCATGATAGAATTTTTTGAAAACTGTAAAAAGTATTCTTAAAGTACTTGCAAAGTACTAGAGAAGCAGGGAATTAAAAAAATTTCAAACAGTAAACTGCATTTATTTCAATTAAATATTGTTAGTGAAGATTGCTTAGGAAAGTTGCCTGATGAAAGGTTCATCACTGAGTTGGGTGTGGTCTCATTAGGTATCCACACACATCCTAGGCACTTTCACCTCATTTATGATTTGATCATAAAATAAGTTAATATTAAGAACATTATAATGGACTAGTTCACTTAGCTTTACACAGCAGCAGTGTAATCGCCACCCTGATTGTATGGATATCAGGTACAGGGATGATTGGCTTTAGTGCAAGTGGGAGATTGAAAGAATAGTGCCCTGTAAGCTAATCGCATGAGGATGCGAAGAGATTTTTTTTATTTTCTTTCTACTCATTTGCATGATATTAGTTATTTTTATCTATGAGGTATTATATTTTATCATTTGCGACATCATATTTTTATGATTATGATAAATCTTATAGATTAGGGCAATAATTTTAGGGCCATAATGAGATTATGCCAGTAAGACCTAAAATCTTAATAGCCCCAATCTAAAATATTTTCAGTCATTGGATCGTTGAGTCAGAGATCGATGATACTGGTAAGACTGGTACATCCTATGTATGCTCGATGAAGAGAGTGGTTGATCTCACAATCACTTGTGTAGTGACACTAATACAAGAATGTAGGTACTCATTAGAGAATAAGTTCATTGAACTAACCTACAAGAAAAATATCTGATGGAGCCTTACAGCATGTCAACAGATGGTTTTTCAATGAGAGTGGTGCATGTGATCTTTTAATCTGAGATCACCATGATACCTTATGTACATGAACTCTTACTTTGATTTATTCTCTAACATACCATTTTGAGATGTGTGTGGGATATTCTGGGTATGGTGAAGTATGCATGGATGTTGTGAGTAGTCAATAAAGAATCAGTCACTCCTTATAGTAGGAGAGAACATCCTATGTGATCTCATAGGATGATGACTCTAAGAGTCTCTGGTCAGAGCAAGGATGAACTGTAAAAAATTTTCTACTGGTTCATCAATTGAGTCATCATCATCAGATCGAGATACATATAGATAGATATTTGAGTTTGACATATTTTCATACCTATGGCCTTTCCAAAATATTGTGTGTTCGAAAGATTAAATTGCATGATAACTCACCACGGAAGGATAATTTTGATATTTTTATCAAATTTTAAATCTTTTGCATAGTCATGATATGTTGCTAGACATCAATCTTGATTTATGGACTCGTCAGAATTAAAAGAGCTTAATTCAAGAATCAATTAGGAAGAGTCCTAGTTGATTGAGACTCTTGAGCTGACCTAATCCTATCAGATTAGGGTTATGTCAAGAGCCTTGGTCCACTGCTGGCTAGATTTGGAACCCAATAGGTCACACATAATAAAAATTTGATCTTGATCTAATCTATTTGGATTTATTATAAATTCAATGGGTTAATTAAATTGCTAGCATATGAATTAACCCAAGTTCTCAATTGGGTTCAGTACAAACGTGTTTTTACTAACCCTTTGCTTGTTGCCTTGACCTAATGTGATTGAGTTTGAACTATCTAATTATTAGTTGGTTTATCTAGTTTATATGGAAGAGTTCAATATGAATCCACTACCTCCACACCATTCACCATGCCTAAGAATTATGTGGCATCATTTATTTTGGGCGTTATGAAGAGGAGTCTTTCTTCCTTACTCCTCTTAATTTTCTTACATAGTTCCATGCATTTTTCATTAATCCTCATGTCATGTGATGGTGCCTGGGATATGGGGTGTGGAAGAGGAGTCCTTCTCTTGGAAGGAACTCTATGCCAAAATTAATAAGGGACGTCCACTTTTTATGTGATGAAATGGAAGAGTCAATTTCATGTCAAACTCTTAATTTCTTCCTTTATTTCTCCATGTGTTTCTTCATTCCTCATGACATGAGATGGCTCTTGAGATTATGGGCATAGAAGAGAAGGAAGAGTCCTTCTCTAGCAAGGAGTTTGAACACCAAATTAATTGGACACCCTTTCATATATTCATTGAGTTTATGGAAGAGTCTTAATTGTTAAGGACTCTTGGTATCTCACGCTAATTCCTTTTCCACGCACCATAAGATGGCGTCCAGATTTTTCTTAGTAGAGGAAGAGTCTTTTTGCCTGTAAATCACTTCCTATTCCATGCCTTGAAGTTTTGGATTACATACAAAAAATTAATTTGTGCATGTAGGGAAGATAAGACACCAACAGTTGGCACCCCTTGGTGACTTATGTGGCGCCCCTTCATTCCTTATATAAGGGGTATCCCATACGGCATAAAATTCATTCAAAAAGTGGTTTGGACATGGGATTAGATAAAGAAGAGGTAGAAAAAAATTTGAAGTGAAAAAGATAATGAAAAGATAGAGAAAAACTAAAAGGAAGGGAAGAGAGAAAATAGAAAGCATGAGATGCTTGTCCAAAAAACCAGATTGTTCATGTGTTGAACATAAAATCTGATTTGTGTGTGATGAGATCTTTTAAGAAAGGGTTCCTAAAGAGATCTTAGTGGAAGTCATGAAGGCATACAAGCTATGGTGCAATCAGTTCTTGTGAACGACAATCGACAGTGAGCTTGCGAAAAAGACTACAGCACCATATCGAATCAGGAAGGGCCCTGATCAGTCTCGTGTGGATCACTATTGGAGGGTTTCTACTTTAGAGTCTCATGAAGGTCTCAAAATTATCAGATCATGATTTTCTCATTAGCATATGACTTTTGGTCTCTTACTGATATGTATATTTTTGATTGTTTGATTATAATCATTAAGGGGTTCCTAGAGTTTTGTATTTCGATACTCTTGTTTAATTGTTAAACATTATTTTCAATTATTGAATGCACGTTAAAAATTTTAAAATTTATATTCCACTATGTCACCGGAACCTAATACCCATATGTGCGACAACCATAAAAAGCCTTCTTTTTTGTGCACCAAAAAATTTGAGGTTTTCACTGTGAGATTGCTGAGGGAAAAAGGGGCCGAATACCTTTCTTGGGGTGTGAGGTTTGGGTGGGCTTCTATCTTCTTTGGCATGAACAAAAGATGAGACCAGTCTCCTCTAAGGTGAGAAATCTAGAACTGTTCTAAGATTTCTGGATGAGAGAAAATCAAAGAGAAGAGTGTCTTCATCTATCTTTCCTCCATCATCCAGCATTCTCCTCTAATGCATCTTCAACATCAGAAAGGTCTGAGATGATCGAAGAAGGAGATCAAATTAAATCTATCATCAGAAGTCGACTGCATGAGCTAGCACTCTCGCAAAGGGCTGATCGATCCGAGGGCTTCATGTGGACCATCCATAGAGGCCAGATGCTTGTGCAATTGTGAGTGATTAGAGAGAACTTTTGAATTCACATTCTCAATTATGGAGTTCGACTATCCATGCTTAGGTATTGGGTTCGGAACCTTGATAGTAGTAGATTAGATCTATTGCTAAATGCTTGTTGTTTTAGATTCAGATTTTTATGTATATAAATTCATATCATAGATTTATTTGTAGAAGTTTTAAAATTATATCTTATACATGTACTTATAGATTAAATAGTTTCATCTAATATTTTTCACGATAAAATTTTTGAAATACATGTATGAAACCCCTGCGCATCCCAACAGTGGTATTAGAGCCACGATTCGATATGACATGATATTATATGCATTTAGATCTATAATTTAATTTAGATTAGATCTTATATATGATATTTAGATCTAAAATTAGTTATAGATCTGATTGGACAAACTGATATAAGGTTGTCCTACTGTAAGGTTTATCCTTTATAGTGCAAAAGTTATCCTAGTTTGTACTGATCCTTATAGAATCTAATTTTAAATTAAAGTATATAAAATTTATTTATGATGATTATTATCTAATTTTGATATGATCAAAATATAAATAATATAGATTAGATCTAAATTATTTAGATTAGATGATCTGAGTAGTAAAGTAATCAGATCGAATTTATCACCAGACCATCCGATCATAGGAGGTAATAGAGATTAGATCTCTCTTTTTTCTATTCAATTGGGTCATCTTATGATGTGTAGGGGTGCCATTGTGACTATATCTCATGAAAATGAATGCAAAAAAAAAAATTATTTTTTTTCAAAATTCTAAGTTGTGTATATGATACATTGTATGAAAAGTAGTTGCATCTAATCTTTGCAAATAAAATCTAGAATCATGAACATATTTAAAATAGTTCTAAAATAATTTATGATTGATTTTATTGCTATTTATGTAGAATTATTTTGATCTAAAATTAATACAATGATGTAGTTCGCCTATTGAGTTGACTCAATATTGTTCGAATCGACTCAGAACCCTAGTTAGTCAGCTCAATTTCTGTTGAGCTGACTCAATATAATAGGTTGAAAATTATGATTAATAATTCATCATCAATGAGTCAACTAAGCCTCAAAACTCAATCAATCCATTGTGATGAGTTGGCTCAATCCATAGGTGAGCCGATTCAAATTTCAGATCTAAATAATCATGCATGAAAATTAATTATAAAATTATTTTATAAAATTTGAAATTATTTTCAAACACCGAATCTCTACCCACAGTCTCAAACATAATTGAGAATTAAGTTAAATAAATTAGATCTAGAATTATGAATTAAAGATCTAATATCATTCGCATAAAACTTAGGTCATGGGTTTATAGGTTAGCTTGATCAGGTCCTCCTAATTGGATTAGACATAAGGTTAGAATCAAAGATTAAATAGACTAAGAAGAAAAATTAAATTAAATTAGGATTTCTCTAGAGCTAATACAATACTTGTAGTTAGTCGAGTCCATATCTTTGATTAGACCCAAATGGACTTTGATCTTGAGCTAGCGATTGAATCCAAATCTATAAGTAGATCCAATTGAAACTGATTAACCAGTTAGTGTCTAAGATAAGTTTGGCAATCTTGATCGATAATTTTTAATTAGGAGCTACTTGCATAGATTGAGTATATGATGAGTTAATGACATATCCCTCTCACCAATCTCACTTACCTAGCCAACATAGTGAATCAAATTTTGATCAGATCGCTTAATGATTAGGATTGACCCATGCTTACTAAAAAATCAGTTGACTGATTTAGGTGCCCCTAGTTCAACTTATCTTTATTCTCAACATGACTTGGTGAAGTCAGTGGGAGGATTGATGACTTGTCAGTTAGATCGGCTTGTTTCTAATCCACCCTGATCTGACTTGGTGAAGTCAGTAGGAGGATTGAGATTAGCTGATCTATGTATTTAGTTTTGTTAAATTATGTTAATCAAATTCTCTAAATTATTAAGTTCATAAAATGAGCTAGTTATGGTGATAACTAGATCATAGCCTCCCATTAAGGTGAATGATAATGGGTCCATCATTTCTGATTGATATTGCAGGTACCATCCATCTGGTATTTCTCTGAATGATAAAATTATTATTCATCATATAATAACTCTGTTGTACTATCTGATGAATGGTTGGATTGGTCGGGCCATACTCGGATCCAATTATTCATTAGTTAGAATCACTGAGTAGGTTCATGTTAATGGTTGGACCTAACCAAGACTTTTAGTGAAGACCCATCACCTACTGAAATAAAATTTAAGATAAAATTAATTATTAAAAATTATTTAAAAAAATAATTAGTTGAGAACCTATCCATAGATGCATATAGGTTGGCCGAGCCATACTTGGGCCCGTATGTAGTCGTGTGGATTCTAGTACCTACTAGAGAATTAAGGTAGTTCCTTGAATTGAAGTTAGAGGCTATCAATTCATATAAAATAGTCAGAGAACTTTTAGACTAAAGTTTATATCTTTACATTTGTTTAATTCATATACTAATTAGGTCTGTATTTTTTTTTCTTTTCAAAAAAGGCTAGTAATTTATCGCTCCACTCACTATTTTTTCTTTTCAAAAAAGGCTAGTAATTTATCGCTCCACTCACTGTTTCACAGTGATGAGCTTATTGGATCCAACTTCGATAGCCAGTATCAGAAGTTGAACATTGATCTTGAGCCCAATCTAGCTAAAAAGCTTAGGGCTGAACCGAGTCAAGCAGACTATGACCTAAATAGGCTAAAGAGAAATGAGCAATTAGTTGCTGATCAAGGTGCTTATATGATAACACCTTATAATTTCTCTATATGTAACACTACTATCTGGATATTGGATATCAAAAGTCCAGTTCACATATGTAATTCCTTGCAAAAACTTCAAGTTAGTAAAAAATTTGAGAATGACGAGAGATTCCTAAATGTGAGAGATAGAAGTCAACTTCCAATCCTAGTTTTAGTAGTCGTCGAACTTATTTTCAAATGTAATAGTATCATTTTGAGTGATTTTTACTATTGTCCATCTTTCTTGATGAATACAATCTCTGTTGGTCTTTTGGCCAAAGATGGTTAGAGTTGATCAATAAAGAATGATTATTGTGATATCATTATGAATGATGTTACAATAATGCGAGGATAATTAAGAAATAGCATCTATATTTTGTCACAGTCTGTGAGTGTAATGTACACTCTAAATAAATATCCAAAGTTAGATAATATCATAGATGCCTACTTTTGGCATTACAGACTCGATCATATTAACAAGAGTAGGATAAACAGGTTAGTACAAGAGGATATCCTTAATATCAATGATTGTGAATCATTACCAACCTGTAAGTCTTATCTTCTTGGGAAGATGACTAAGTCACCTTTTACTGAAAAGGTGAATGAGCTAGTGAAGTTCTAGGTCTAATATATAGTGATATTTGTGGACCTATGAACATTAGTACCAAAGGAGGATATAGCTATTTCATTACATTCACAGACGACCAATCTAGGTATAGGTATGTTTACTTGATGAAACATAAGTCTGAATCATTTGAAATGTTCAAAAGATTTCGTAATGAAGTAGAGAAACAAACTAAAAAAAATATTAAGGCTCTTCAGTCTGACTGAGGGGGTGAATACCTTGCCAGTGAATATTTGACATATCTTAGAGAGAATGGGATTCTCTAATAATGGACTCCTCCAGAGACACCACAGCATAATGGTGTCTCATAAAAGAAAAATCAAACCTTGTTGGACATGGTTCGATCCATGATGGGGTTTGCAAGTTTGTCAATCTTCTTTTGGGGATATGCACTTGAGACAGGCTGCTTTGTGCTCAATAATATTTTGAGTAAGTTAGTTAGTAAGACACCATATAAGCTATGGTCAGGGCATAGGCTGAACCTCACTTACCTTAAGATCTGGAGGTGTCCGACTTATATCAAACAATTACAAACCGACAAGCTCGAACCTAGGTCCGATAAGTATAATTTTATAGGATATCCCAAGAAAACAAAGGGATATTACTTTTATCTTCCTACTAAATAAAAAAAATTTATCAACAGTAAGGCACACTTTTTGAAAAAGAAGTTTCTCAGTGAAGGAATAAGTGCCTCTAAAGTCGAGCTTGACGAAGTTCAACAAGTAGAAGAATTGACACCAGTGACTGAATCTGAATCGAATTTGATAAGATCAAACTTAGAGCTCAATATACAAATATCCTTAAGATGATCCAATAAAGCATCGTATCAGCCGGACAGATACCTAATTTTTTTTATCCAAGATGAAGATCCTATTGAACTCGATGATAATAATTAGGATCCAGTCAATTACATGGATGCAATACAGAGGTCCGACTCTGAAAAATAGCTTGAAGCCATGAAATTCGAAATGAAGTCCATGAAAATCAATAATGTATGGACATTAGTTGATCCACCTGAAGGGGTAAAACCCATAGGGTGTAAGTGGGTCTTCAAAAGAAAAAGGGATGCAGATGACAAAGTTGAGATCTATAAAGCTCATCTGATTGTCAAGGGGTATCCTAAGTATTATAGTATTGACTATGATGAGATGTTCTTTTCTGTGACAATGCTCAAGTCCATTCGGATCATGCTTGTGATAGTGGCGTACCTGAACTATGAAGTCTGGCAAATGGATGTGAAGACAGCTTTCCTAAATGAAAAGCTGAATGAAGAGGTGTATATGAGTCAACCTGAAGGGTTCACATCCACAGATAAGTCCAAGGTGTGCAAGCTTCAGAGATCTATTTATGGATTAAAGCAAGTGTCTCGAAGTTGGAACATACATTTTGATAAAATGATTAGAACATATGGCTTCATTAAGAATGGAGAGGAACCCTGTATATATAAGTGGACTAATGATTCAGTAATTATATTTTTTATTTTGAATGTGCACGATATTCTCTTAATCGAGAATGATGTCTCTGTATTACAGGAAATAAAAGTATGGCTGTCGTCGTAGTTCTCCATGAAAGATTTGGGAGAAGCAGCCTACATCCTAGAGATGAAGATCTATAGGGATAGATCTAAAAGACTGCTTGGACTCTCTCAATCAACGTACATAAATACCATGCTAAAATGGTTCAGCATAAAAAATTTCAAGAAAGGCTATCTTCTGATAGGTCATGAAATTTTTTTTTCGAAGAAGGATTGTCTGACAACATCTCAAGAGAGAGAGCGTATGAGTAGAATTTCATATGCCTCAGCAGTGGGTTCTATAATGTATGCCATGACATGTATGAGATCGGTTGTGGCCTCAGCAGTGGGTTCTATATTGTATGCCATGACATGTATGAGATCGGTTGTGGCATATTCATTAGGAGTAGTGAGCAAATACCAATCAGATTTGGGTGAGAATCATTAGAAGGTTGCAGAAACCATCCTTAAGTATTTAAGAAGTACTGAGGACCAGTGGCTCGTTTATGAAAATTTGACTTGAAACTCGTGGAATATACTGATTTCAATTTTTAATCAAATCATGACGATAGCAAAAGTATATCAGGATATATTTTTATCCTAAATAGTAAGGCTATCTGCTGGAAAAGTTTCAAACAGCACACCGTAGCCGATTCAGTATATGAGGCAGAAGATATCACGGCATTCGATGCTGCAAAGGAAGCTGTGTGGCTGAGAAAATTCATCATCGAGCGAGGAGTGGCACCCTCTATTGATGGTCCAATTTTACTTTACTACAATAGTACTAGAGCCATAGCTCAGGCAAAGGAGCCAAAGGCATATCATCGGATGAAGCATATTCTGCGTCACTATCATCTTGTTCGAGAGATCGTAGATCGATGTGACGTCGATCTTCAGAAGATCGATAGAAAAGAGAATCTGACTGACTCATTCACTAGAGCTCTTGCAGTAAAGGAGTTCGAAGATCACAAAATGAAGATGGATATACGATACTGTACCGATTAGCTTTAGTACAAATGGGAGTCATTGAGAAATGTGTCCCAAAGTGAATCGTCAGCTTATTGACGGTTGTACTAATTGATATAATTGTATATAAATTAATTAATAAAATATTTATTTGATAACTTTTTATCATAAGCTTGTACATCTTTTATATCAAACTTTTGTGTTATGATGAAAGTCCTTAGGACTATTTTAAATTAATAAAAGAGGATTTATTGTTTAGTCCTTAAATAAGTTCGCGATCAAATTATATGCTATTACTAGGATGATAGACATATCAAGTGTAGGTTATTGTGTGCCATATAGGATGCTTGTCCTCTTAACCAAGGAGCATGAAGATGCTACTACGGCATGCAAGTGAAATATAGGAGTATATTTCACTGAATGTGACCAACTTCGGAGCACTCTAATGTCAAGAGTCACTCCAAAGAGATATGGGTATAAGTGTCCCTCCGACCTGAGATCACCACAGTAACTGCAAGTAACTTATTATGTTTTGGTATCAAGCTACCTAAATTTTTAATTCAAGATCAGAAAGTTTCTGGACACAGTCAAGTACTTGTGAAGTCGGTGCATGAGTCAAGATGAAATTGACTACTCCAAAGGATTGGAGAGAATGCTTTGTGTTTCAATTTAGTAAGACCTTAGCTAGGGCAATCCTTGTGAGGAGTCACAGGATTTATTAGGTTGAGATACATAATGGACGTACTGTTAAAAGTTGACAGTTTAAACTCTAAGTCATCCTAGCATCAAGGGTCAAAGTGATGAATTATACGGTAACTATATCCAAGTAGGTTCTTGAGTGTTACTTTGCATACATTCGGCCAATCCAAACATCAGGTACCATTATTAGATGGTTGCTTTGATTGGTATAAAAATTTATTCCTCTGCTATCGACATAAGCTTGAACCTATAGGGACACACACATTAGAAGTTTCTCTTAGATCAAATGGCTAATCTGAAGAGTCTCACTAGACTAGGACTCTCGTGAAAAGTTCCACTAGATGGAGACTCTGTTGAAGAGTCTCACTAGACTGAGACTCTATTATTAATAAAAAATTAATTAGCAATTAGATCACTAATTAACTCAATTTGATTGAGTATTAAAGTCTGGATCAAGTCTGATTGAATTGGATTCAATCAGGTCAGGTCTGATTAGGTTATGAGATGACCTAATCAGTAAAAGAGAAATGATCCTGATTTGATCGGATCTATGGCTTAATTAATTTACTAATTTGATTATATTTAATTGAGGTTATTGGATTCTAATTAGATTATATTCATCATATTTTATTTGGATCTAATTGGATTGGGTTTGAAAGAAATTCAATTGGTTAAACCCTAGAGTCCCAAATGAATGGGATTCTCTCCCTTGCGCCACCCAGAAAGACTCATCTTTTTTCTCATCGCACAAAACCAATTTGTGTATGAAAAAACCTGAAGCTAAACTCTTTTTTGTCATCCTCTTTGGAGTGGATTAGGTTTGTTTTAAATTGAATTCAAAAGGTTTGAATTTAAACTCAAAAACCTATCCCTATCATCCCACTTGCCGGCACCTTATGAAGGAGCCTATTTTGTGCAACAAGGAGGAGGTCCCATATGTTTTCCATGCCCAAAATCCTCTGGTAGGTCTCTCTTTAAGTTAGATAAAAGTGAAAAAAGTTAGAGTTAAATTGAAATTCAAAATGATTTGAATTGCAGCAAACTCCAGCCCTTATCCTATCTAATCCCATATGTGCGACAACTATAAAAAGCTTTCCTTTTTGTGTGCCAAAAAATCTGAGGTTTTTACTGTGAGATTGTTGAGGAAAGAGGGGCCGATACCTTTCTTGGGGTGTGAGGTTTGGGTGGGCTTCTATCTTCTTTGGCATGAACAAAGGAGGAGATCGATCTCCTCTAGGGTGAGAGACCTAGAACTGCTCTAGGATTTTTGCATGAGGAAAAACTGAAGAGAAGAGTATCTTCATCTATCTTTCCTCCACTATCTGATATCCTTCTTTGATCCATCTTTGATATCAAAAAGATTCGAGATGATCGAAGAAGGAGATCAAATCAGATCGGCCATCAGAAGCCGACTGCATGAGCTAGCACTCCCGTAGAGGGCTGATCGATCTGAGGGCTTCGTGTGGACCATCCATAGAGGTCAGATGCTTGTGTGGCTGTAAGTGATCAGAGAAAACTTTTAGATTCATATTTTCAATCATGGAGTTTGACTACCCTTGCTCAGGTATTGGGTTCGGAACCATGATGGTAGTAGATTAGATTTATTGCTAAATACTGATTTTAGTTCACATACTTGTTGTTTTAGATTTAGATTTTTATGTATATAAATTTATATCATAGATTTATTTATAGAAGTTTTAAAATTAGATCTTATGCATATATTTATAGATTAAATAGTTTCATCTAATATTTTTTACTGCAAAATTTTTGAAATGCATGCATGAAACCCCTGCGCATCCCAATACTAACTTAGTTCTTTGATCCTTGTGTGGGGTGTTCTGGATATGATGAAGTATAAATAAAGATTATAAGTGATCAATATGGTATCAGTCACTCCTAATAAGGAGAGCAAATATCCTATGTGATCTCATAGGTTGATGATTCTGAAAGTCTTTAGCCAAAACAGGATGATAATTAGAAAAAAAATTTTAATATATCATCAACTGAATCATCATCTTCTGATCGAGATACATTTAGATAAGTAATTAGATTTAATATGATTCTATGCCCATAGCTCATCTGGGATATTATTTGATTGAAGGATTGAATTATACGGTAACTTACTACTGAAGAATATTTTGATAATTTTTATCAAATTTCATCTCTTTTGGATAGTCATGATACGTTGCTAGACGTCAATCTTGACTTATGGACTCATTAGAATTAAAAGAGTTTAATTTGAAAATTAATTAGAAAAAGTTCTAGTTAATTGGGACTCTTGAGCTGATCTAATCTGATCAGATTAAGATTAGGTCAAGAGTCTGTATCCACTACTGGTTAGATTTGAAACTCAATGGGTCACACACTTTGAGATTTGATTTTAATCTAATTTAATTAAGATTTAATATAAATCTTAGGGGTTAATTTGATATGCTAGCACATTGTATTAATCCAAGTTCCTAATTAGGTTAAGTTTAAAGTGTTTGAGCTAAACTGAATCTGTTGCCTTTGACCTGATTGGATTAGATCTATTTTAACTGGACTCCTACCCAACTTGAAAGAATTTCAAGTGTGGAAGGAGACCTCCATGCCACTCTAGTTTTACATCATAATTCATTGCTGCCCACCCCATTTTATCATTAAGAAGAGGAAGAGTCTTTCTTCTTTAAGACTCTTAACCACTTCTTAAATTCCATCGATTCCTTAATTATCACATGCCTAAAATAAATGAGGAATTATGGGCATAGAAGAGGAAGAGTCTTTCTATGTGAGGCTTCTTCTACACCACTTAATTCATCGAAGAATTTATTTCTCTGCATGAAGAAGTGGAGTGCCAAGAGTTGGCACCTCTTGGATCTCCTTGCCGTCCTTTCTTTATCTATTTAAATGGGGTGCCTCTTATGGGATAAGGGTTGAATTTTGATGAAAAATCAGAGCTCTTGATATGTAATAAGATAGAAAAAAATCTAAAAAAAATCTGAGGAAAAGACAATGAAAAAATTGAGTGGAAAAATAAAAAGAAGGGAGCTGAGAAAAATAGCAAGTGTGGTGAGCTTGTCCTAGGATTTGATTTTTTCTTATGTTGAAATACAAAATTAAATCCTAGATTGTAAGACTTCTAGAGAGAATTCTGTTGGCATGATCTTAGTGGTGAAATTAAAGTGAATTGAGCATTGATGCGATCGTTCTTCGAGTTCAAAGCCGACAGTGTTCTTGTGAAGAAAAGACTGCAGCGGTGCATCGGTTGGGAAGGATCTTGACCAACTTTTGCATGGATCACCATTGGAGGACTTTCATTTTGGAGTCTCATGGAGATTATCTTCTTACCATACTGCTAATTTGAGAAAGTATAAGATTCTATCTTTTTGCATGCTTGAATTTTATTTTGTTCGATATCTACAAGATGATTCTAGGATTTGGATTTTGGTTCGACAGTTTTAATTGTTAAAGCTTTTGATTTGCATGTTTAAAATTTTTAAAATTCATATTCCACTGCATAATCAAAATCCAATAGATGTATGATAAAAATTTTTAAAATTCAATTCCACTGTGCATCCAAATCCCAACATCTAATAGGATCTTCATTAACCTACTGGACAATGAGAGGCTCCTCGAGGCTCGAGTTCTTTAATATCTCAAAATAGATCTCTTTTTTTAGGTCGGTGAGGAACAAGACTACTAATTTTGATAATCCATCTGCCCTAGCATTTTTCATTCTGGAGATCTGTTGAATGTCAAAACTCAAAAAGGATAAGATTAAATCTTTTGTCTTCTGGAGATACTTCTTCATATTTTTCTCTTGGGCCTCGTATCCACCCTTAATATGCCCAACAATCAGTTGGGAGTCGCTAAAGACTTTCAGATGTTGAGCTCCTACCTCTCTCACAATCTTAAGATCAGCAATCAGAGCTTCATATTCTACCTCATTGTTGGTAGCTGAGAACTCAAAGTGTAGAGCATATCATGCCACATCTCCTTCAAGATCGATTAAGATGAGTCTAGCCCCTACTCCTGATGTATTTGATGAGCCATCGACATATAGTGTCCATAGCCCCTTAGGGTCAGATCCTACATCGGCCTGCTCCCTTCTCAAGCTTTCCCTAGCTTTTGAGCCTTCCCCATCCTATGAGCTCTCTCTATTCGGAATGGTGCATTTCAGGATGAAGTCTGCCAGTACCTGGATTTTGATGGAAGGCCTCAGTTGGTACTACACATCCAACTCAGCAAGTTCAAGGGCCCACTTTGCAATCCATCTCGAGGTATTCGAATAATGGAGAATGGCCTTAATCGGTTGATCAGTTAGTAGTACTATGGTGTGATCTTGAAAATAGGGCCTGAGCTTCCTTGCTGTAACAACCAGTGCAAAAATCAGCTTCTCTAGCTTGAAGTACCTAGTCTTGACATTATGAAGGACTTTGTTGGTATAATATATGGGTTTTTAAATCCATCCTTCTTCATGAATAAGAACTGAGCTAGTCGTCACCGAAGAAATGGTGAGATATAATAATAGCTCTTCACTAAGTTGAGGCTTTATGAGTAATGGTGGAGAGTAGAGATACTGTTTCAACTTCTCAAATACCTTTTGGCATTCAATAGTCCATTGAAAGTCTTTCGACTACTCGAGGGTCTGAAAAAATGGAAGATACCTCTCGATCGATCTGGAGACAAAGCGATTGAGCGAAGCGATCCTATCGATGAGACATTGCATCTCTCGGATAGTTCTCGATGGAGTCATCTCAAGGATTGCTCTGATCTTCTCAAAATTTGCCTCGATACCTCTTTGTGAGATCATAAATCTAATGAATTTATAGGCGAAAACTCCAAAGACACACTTTGCTAGATTCAACCTCATCTAGAATCAATGAAGGTTGTTGAAAGTCTCCTGAAAATCAGTAATGTGGTCTGGAATAGCTCGGCTTTTAACCAGCATGTCATCTACATATGCCTCCATATTGCGGTCGAGCTGATCTTTAAAGATTTTGTCCACCAGCCATTGATAGGTAGCCTCTACATTGTTCAAGCCAAAGGGTATCATCCTGTAACAAAAGAGCCCACGGTTAGTTACAAAGATTATTTTCTCCTCATCTTCAGGTACTATCTGAATCTGATTATAATCAGAAAAGGCATCCATAAAACTGAGGAGCTCATATCCAGAGGTTGCATCCACCAGCTGATCGATCTGAGGTAGCGGATAGCTATCCTTGGGACAGACCTTGTTTAGATCGATAAAGTCAATACATATATGCCACTTTCTATTTGTCTTCTTGATCAGGATGATGTTCGTTAATCAATTAAAGTACATTACTTCTCTGATGAAGTCAGCCTTGATCAACTTGCCCACCTCCTCGACTATTGCCTTCTAGTGCTCCGGGGCAAAGCTTCACTTTTTTTGCTTCATCAAATGGCAGGTTGGATCCACCTTCAGATGATGAAAAATCACCTTCGAGTCTATGCGAGGCATGTCTGTGGCCAACCAAATAAAAAGGTCTGCATTCTCCTGCAAAAGAGTAGTTAGTTGACCTTTTGTTACCTCATCTAGGTGTGAGCCAATCTTTGCTGTCTGTTTGGAATTTTCTTTCCTCAACAGAATCTCGAGGAGGTCTTCAGATGGCTGGACGTGCTTCTCGATCAGGTCCTCTCAAGCATTCAACCCTAGTGGAAGTTCGAGTTGAGCCTCTGCTCGGGATGGCTGGCCTTCCGTTTTGAGCTTAGCAGCAAAACACTATCGAGCCATGGCCTGGTTGCCTCTGATTTGCTCCACTCCTTTCTTGGTTGAAAACTTCACCATCAAATGGTAGCTCGATCTATGGTCTTTAAAGTCTATAAGCTCAGACGGCCAAGGATTGTATTGTAGACTAAAGAAAGTTTAACTTTCAAAAAATTGACTTGGATCATCATTCGTTATGGTGGAGTACCCATTATGACGAGCAGGCTAATCACTCCCTCCCAAATCACAGAGCCTCCAGAGTAACCCTGAATTGGGTTATCAAATCTACTTAATTGATTTGGGGTAAATCTCATTTGGGGCAAGACAAAGTAATACAAAATGTCAACCGAGCTTCCATTATTAATAAATATGCAGTGTACATTGAAATCAACAATATTCACTGTTACAACACCACATCATTGTGTGGGGTTAGCACACCCACTGCATCCCACTCGATGAAGATGATAGCATCCTCGAGCCTCGACCTCTTCGCCTCTGGAAGCTCTACCGACTTAGATGATCCCTTAGTGATCATATAGATTTCTCTACGTATGGATCGATCTTTTATTGCCATCTATGCCCCTTCTTTCTGTCTGTCATGCTGCATCAGTGCTGGTTGCAGCTAAGGAAAGAGAAATGATTGCTGAGGCAAAGGAGGTGGCACTAAGCTCTCAGAGGTTGATGCTAAGGTGCTCCCCTCTGGACAAAGTGATTCAACCTTCCCTGCCTGATGAACCTCTCAATCTCATCTCAGAGCTGGATGCAATCTTCAGTGTCATGACCATGGTCACGATGGTAGAAGTAGTATTTATTTGGGTTACGATGGTGCTCTGACTTCATCCGCATCCTCGAAGGCTGAGGCAGCTTGGCTCGAACCTCCATCAGTACCTCCCACTGGAAACATTTAAAGACGTGTAGTTAGTATAACGCCTTGGAGGTGAGGGTTGTCGATCCCTTCTTTGAGGACTCTGAGATCGATAATTCCAGCCTCCATTTTTTTTATCTCTGAAATGGGGATCAAGAGTGCTGGCGGATTTTCCCTTCTAGCCTTAGAGAGCACTCATTATTCTGACCTGTCGCAACAGAACTGGCAAGGGTGTCTTCTATGAAAACCTCCTCCATGTGGACGTACTTCTCCACATGGACAAGCATATCTGGGAAGTCCAGGAGATAAGTCTTTATTAACAACTTTTTAAGGTCATTCTTCAGTAGGCCACCCATCATTGCAGCTATTGAGATTGATTGGTCTAGGTCGCAGACTTCCAAGGTCACCATGTTAAAATGGTTGACAAAGGTGCAAATCGACTCACCCTCCCTCTCCTTGATGGTGTGGAGGTAGTTGGACTGTTTTTGCTGTCGTCAGCTACTGATAAAGTGACCAACGAAGGTTCGATACAGTTCTTCAAAAGAGTGAATGAAAGCCAATTTCAAGCTCGAATACCACTGTCAAGTGGTCCCCTTGAAAGTAGTGAGAAAAACCCGATAGAGGATGGCATCTATCGCTCCTTGAAGGAGCATCACTATCTTGAAGGTCTCCAAATGATCGATGGAGTTGGCGGTCCCATCATAGATCTCAAATTGGGACACCTTGAAGTGCCGAGGGTGTGGCTTCTGCATTATCTCTGACGAAAATGGCAACTTACTATTGAACCCTTTGTAGGGCAACGCCGAGAAATTATTATTGAGAGCATTATCAATCTTCTTGTTGAGCATCTGGAGCCATCTTTCTACAGTTAGATTCCAAATGGTGCAGGCCTTGGAGTGTTGAGAAGAGCGACAACTAGGGGTTGAATCATGCCCCGATCGTGGATTGGGAGATCGTCACCTTGCTAGCTCCCAAATTCTAAGGCGGCTTTGATGGGTTTGCCTCCTCTCTAGACTCTGAGGAAGTATCCGCGATTGCTCTGATTGTGGGGGTGGCTAAGAAGTCAGATTCAGTAGAGGTGCCATAGTAGGAGGTGCAGGTGGCACTATCGAGAGGACTGGTTGTACCACTAGAGGGGTGCAAGAGCAGCCTAAGCAGCTTGTAGCACCATCGGTGGAGGTGCAAGGACAGTCTGGACCACTTGAATAGCAACCATCAAATTGTAGACCTATCGAAAGAGCAGGTTGACCTGGTCTGCTATGTCTAGTGCTAGTTGTTGGAAAATATGTTCCAAAAGCCAATCGTCAACCTGTTGATGGTTGAGCAACTTTGTATTGTAATTGATTTGTTAATAAATAAAATATATTTTTGATATTTTCATCATAAGTTTTCATCTTCTAATGAACTCCGTTGTTGTGATGAAATTTTTAGGACTATTTAGGTTCGATAAAGAGAGGATTTATCAATTAGTCCTTAAAACTGTTCACGACCAAATGATAGGCTGTTAATAAGGATGACAGCTTCTATCGAGCATGGGTCGCTATAGGCCATATGAGTTGGTTGTCCTCTTAACCAAGGAATGTGGAGATACTGATATGACATATAGGTGAGATATAAGGGTACATTATCATTGAACGTGACCAACTTCAGAGTATTCTACTGTCGAGAATGTCTCTGATGGGATATAGATATAAGTGTCCCTTAGACCTGAGATCGCCTCAGTGACTTGCAAGCAACTCACTGTGCTTTGATATTGAACTAACTGAATTTCTAATTCAGTGATGGAAGACTTCTAGGCACAGTCAAGTACTTGTGAAGTCAGAGTGTGATAAAGATGGGATTGACCACTCCAAGAGTTGGAGAAGAATGAGTCACTGTATTTCAATTTAGCAAAACCTTGACCAAGGTAATCCATCAGATGGATTTGATATTTTGAAATACAATGTGGACAACCTAATCAGAGTTAATAGTTAAACTCTGAGATGTCCTATGAGCATTTTGGTCAGGGGATGAATTATATGAAAACTATATCTGCATGGGTTCTAAGGATGTTGTTCTACACATTCGACCTATCCGATCATCGGGTACCATTACTAGATAGTCACTTTATTTGGTATAAAAATTTATTTCTGTACTATCAGCTTAGATTTAGACCTATGAGGTTACACACATTAGAGTTCACAATCCGATCGGATGGTTGATCAACGATTAAGAATCATTCTAGGGTTAAATGATCAATACGATTGACATTTAACCTAGTGCAAGTGTTGTAGGAGGATCGATTAGCAATTTAATTGCTAATTGGCTTAATTTGATTAAGCCAATGGGCTGAAATTAAGTTTAATTGAATATAATTTAATTAGATTTAGTTTGGGCTTGATTGGATCAAGTCTAATTGGTTTATTGGATAAGCCAAGTGCAAGAAAAAATTAGTCCTAGTTCAATTAGGACTTGGGTCAACCTAATTTTTAATTCGATTAAAAAATTAAATCAGATTTAAATCTAATTTAATTTGATTAAATTAAATTTTTAATTAGGTTAAGACCTATCTTAATTGGATTGATTTGGTTTTGGTTTGATTTAGTTTGAGAAACCAAATTTGAACAAGTCATAGATTGAATCCTAGTAAGATTAGGATTCCACCTTGCGCCACCTTAGCCCCCCATGCCCACTCTTTCTTATTTTCTGCAATAAAACCTTCTCTCCCAGGCCTTCACACATGCCCAAAGCTTTTCACTCTTTCTCTCTTACATGGAATATGATTGTGGACCAAGTCAAAGTAGGAATTAGTTTGGATTTCAAATTCTATGAGATAGAATTTTAGGAAACCAAAACTCTTTCCTTATGGCACTGATTTTATCTAATTTTTTTTTGAGATTTTTGTAGATTTTATGGCACATATTGTTCACCCTTTGCTAGTGGTCCATGGTAGAAAAAGAAGGAGGGGGTGCCCAAGAGTTGGGCACCACTTGTCTTGCCCTATTTGGATTTTTCTTGACTAGGTATTTGACCTAGACAAGGATTCTTCATATCTCTTTATTTAAGATGAATTTTTTCTTAAAATTTTTGTGGATTATAGAACATTGATAGTCCTTTGGGGCAAGTGAAAATTAGAGAGAAAGAGTTTTTGAGCATAGAGATATAATAGACACAAAACTAAGTATCTGGGTTAGAGCAAAGAGAAGAAGAAGAGGGTCTTCTTCTAGGGTTGCTAAGTTCACCTCTTTCCTTCCTTCATCTATGAGTTTTCTAAGAGTGTCCCATATTTAAAACTCCTTCTCCTACTTCTCATCTTTAGAAGAGTCCAAATTAAGAAGAAGGAGGTATCTGATCAACCATCAAAGAAGGATCAGCACAGTACTAGCATACTGTGCTGATTTCCTGGACCAGGACTTCTGATCGTGATTCGTGGGCTCGTGTGGACTACTCCTAGAGGTCGGATATGTGTGCGGCTTACAACATCATCCTCAAGCTCAGATCAGCAAAGTTAGAATGTCTAACTTACAAGGTAATAGATCTGATCTATTATATTTTACATACATTAGATGTAGTATAGAAACATGTTGATATGATCAACATGTAGTTCTTGCTCTTTATATTTTAATTTTTAATTTAATATCATATAATAATCATATAAAAAGATTGTAGATCTAAGGATTTTCTAATTTTATAAGATAAATTTTAATTTATTTTAATCTTCCACTGTCTGATCTTGAAAAAATTTCACGATCTAATCCTGAAACCCTAGATTTGATTCCTTCAATTGGTATCAGAGCCTAGGTTGTTTATTACATAATTATTTATACATGCTTAGATTATTTCTTAGATTAATCTAATTTATAATCTAATTGTTAAATCTAAAATTAAAATTTTTAGATCAATCACGAACTGTAGGTTGTCCTGCTGTAAGGTTTACCCCTTACAGTGCAAAGGTTGTCCTAGTTCGTGTAGATCTATCTTTAATCATAAATTTGTTAGATGTGATCTAGATTAAATTTATGATTTATTAGATTTAAAAGATATTTAAATTTAAAATAAAATCTCTTTGTTAATAATTTTCGTACAAAGAACCATCATATATTTGTCTAAAAAATTTATGCAGTTTAAAATTAAAATTATTTTAATTATATGAACATGTTTAGATTAGATCTAAAGTAGTTTCATACTTATTTCATTTGTATTTTGATTATAAATCAAACATGCAACTTAGTTAGTAGAACCATATTGTAAAAATATTTTACAAACATAAAAATAATTTTTGAAAAGCCGAACCCCAACCCGCAGTCCAAAACTTAATTGAGAATTAAGTTGTTTGATTAGGTTCTAGGATTGTGAATTGAAGAACCTAAGATACAAACCATAACACATTGGGTTAATGGATTAGTGGAAATTAGGTCCATTAATCAGATTAGACCTAAGGTTGGATTAAAGATGGACTTAATTAGAGAATTGACTAAATCTAATCAATTATTGTCTTAGATTAGGTCAAGGATTCTCTAGATCAATTACAATAGTTGTAGTTGGTCAAGTCCATGTATTTAACGAGAACCAAATGGACTTGATTCTTGGCTAAGCAGTCTAGCACGAACTGTTAGGTTGATCTAATCAAAACTAATTAAACTAGTTGGTATCTAAGGTAAACCAGATCGATGGTTTTTAATTGGTAGCCTGCTTATCTGGCCATTTCTAATGGTGTCTAAGGCAAGCTTTGACAGACCCTCCCATCGATCGAACTTACTTGGTCTCTTGGTGAAATTATATTTTGATCGGATCGCTTGACTATTCAAGCTGACCCATGTCAGCTAGGTAAATCAGTGAGACTGATTTAGGTGCTCCTAGACCAGCCCTTTTAATGGTCTCCCTTAAGCTGACTTGGTGAAGCCAGTGGGAGGATCATGATAAACTGGTTCATCTGACCTCCTTCTCAAAATCAATTAAATCTTATAAAATTATTAGATCCTTAAAATGAAATAGTTATGGTGATAACTAGATCATAGCCTCCCATTAAGTGGATGATAATGGGTCCATCAGTTGGATAATTATTGGAGGCCCAAAGGTCTGGTGCTTATCGACTGATGGAATTATCATTCATAATATGATTTCTTGATTGCATCTTTCTAAATGGTGGTTAGATTAGCCAACCAAAGTTGGCCCTAATCATTCATTGGCTAGATGACCAAGTATGTGTTGAAAAAATGGGTGCAAGGGTAAAACGATAATTTTAAAATTTTTTCAAAATTACTATTTTACAGTAAAAATTATTAATTAATCTAATTAATTAATATGTATAAACCCTACACAAGGATCTAAATATGATATATACATAGCATGCATTTAAATTTGAAATTCAAACTTCTACAGTAAATATTTTACTGTTATGTGTTCAGAACACATTACCTTTGTGCAGATAGTCGATCGCCATAATCTGATCACTGTCGAGAGGATCTGATCATTGCAATGCAGCCACACAGTGTGTCTGGCCTCGGTGAATCATCCACATGAAGCTTCCGATTTGATCGGCTCCTCACGAATGCTAGTTCGTGGCTGAACCCTTTTGATGGCCGATGTTGATCGAACTTCTTCGATCTTGATCTGCCAACTCTTCGGATGCTCCAGATCATCAGCAAAAGTGTTTGAGAGGTTGATGAAGCTCTTCCCAAAGTTTGGTGGGCTCACGACACTCGTAGCTCACATTCTCACTTCTCAAACCCTAAGCTAAAATCCTAGGGTACACTCTGAAGAAACTTGCGCCCACTTGTTTCTTTCTTTTCTCTCCTTTTCTTTTTTTTTTCATGCAGGAAAGCTCTCTCATGCCACCCTTCTCTCTCAAATGTCTTATGCACATGCCCTTTCTTATCTCCTTTTTAAAATAATGCAAGACCCATCTTTGCAGCATTTTTATCGCGTGAGAGGATAAAGATAAGTGGTTGCTCATTTGAATTCAAATCGAATTTGAATTCAAATGCCAACCAACTCATTCCTATCCACTCTATGCGTGAGAAGAGAGGGGCATGGGCTCTCTTGTGTGTGGATAATTTTCATGAGAAATCATTTCTCATGTGGAAGAAGTGGCGCATAAGATAAAAGGTGGGCGTAGAGATTTGTTATCCATTCAAATTCAAACATCTTTTGAATTTGAAAGGCCAACCAATCTCATCCTTATCCATTCAAAATGGTGCACAAAGAGAGGGCGTGGGATGGCTTCTACATGGGAGAAAATTAATGAGAAGTGATAAGTGATATATTTTTATATTTATTGAAGGTATTTTTGATAATTTATGGTGCTAACATCTTCTTAAAAACCCTAATTTCATGAATTTATTAAATTTTCTTAAAAAATAAGTGATTTTGAAAAAAAAATATGAAATTAGAATATTTATAAAAAAATAGATTTTAATTTAATTGAACAATTTAAGCACCAAAATGAAGAGAAATTTTTGAGGAATTTAATGTATATTTTTTTCAATTTTTCAGATAAAAATTGGAGCAAAAACGGAGCTAAAATACCTTAAAAAATAAAAAATATTACCTCTGATGCACGATGGACCGGTCAGTTGGTCCACAGAGCCAGGGCACGGTCCACAGGAATAGTTATGTGGTCCACAGGTGTGGCTCATAGCGAGAGAAAGATCTGGGCGTGATCCAATGGCTGAGATTCAATCAGACTCAGATCCGACGGTTCAGACTCGTTGCCGACTTTGAATAGGACTCTTTTACACGATCCGATGGCCAGAACTTCATCAGAACCCAGATCCAATGGCTGACATTTGATCCAACCCTGATAAGGATTATAACTCTGATTTTTTAGCAGATCTGGACGGTCCGAAGCTGATCCGACGGCCAGAAATATTCCTAAGGAGATTAATACGATTTCTAAGGGTTTTAGGACTCCTTTTCCTACCAAAAAATTATGAAAATTTTATCTATAAATAGGGGGTCCGAGAATAAGCTTTGAGAGTAGAAAAATTGAGTAGAAAATATAGAAAAAAATTTAAAAAAAATAAAATAGCTTTAGGGATCCAAGGAAAAGAAGGAGAAAAATCGGTTCGCTCTACGGAGTATGACGGAAGACGGAGAGGTCATCAACCATCTTTTCGATGAGGCTTGACTGATCAACTTCAAATCTTTGTTATAATTTTATTTTTTTTTATTTTATTATTTCTTTTAAATTTTTTGTACTTAAATTTTAATTTTAATTAATGCAAAATTTATTTTTTTGGTACTTTAAATTTCTGTCTTTTATTTTTTGCACGTAGATGCTAGGATCTAATTAGTAGATCTTAGTACCAATTTATTTTTATATTTTTTAAATTTTTATTATTTATTTTTATAGTAAGTAGATGCTAGGATCTAGTTAGTAGATCTTAGTACCTGATTTATTTTTCGTACTTTTAATTTTTATTTTCTGACTTAAATTACTTTCTCCAAACTTTTAATTTTTTGTAAAATCAAAGATTTCAAATCAAAATCCTGCTTTCTCTGTGGATTTGACCCGACTCACTACTTTTTATATATTTTTAATTTTTATTGAAGTCAGAATTTGATTGTTAATCATGGTGTCCTAACGACAGCATCTTGATTGCATCAATTTTTGGCACCATTGCCGGGGAAGGCAACAATTTTAATGTTTGATTTCTTAATTTTTTTATAAATTTAACTTACTAACTTTTCTATTTTTTTATCTTTGTGCAGAAAAAAATTCAAAAAAAACTCAAAAAAGAGATAGAAAGCTTTCAATTTTGCTTGGTGAGATCAATCCTAACCCTAGCTTTAACTAATTTTTTTTAGTATTAATTACTATTTTCTTTAATTAACTTAAAATTCATCCACATAAACCTAATAAAAATTGCATGACAAGAGTAGAAACTTAATTTTAGGAGCATTCATCATTGTAGATTTATTTTTGGTGATCGCTGGAGATAAGGTAAGCTTTCAAGTTTTATTAGTTTCATGCATCTAATTTAGTTGCATAGAACCTCTTGTTTGAAATTGGTTGTGCATATTCATTTCAAATCAATTTAAGGGCAACACCCATAATAAGATAAGGTAGGAATTTCATCACCCTTCTTTGGCCCAAAAACAACCAACCAGTATTCCACATTAACCCTAGCCTAACTAAAATCAAGTAGACATTGGCCCCTAGTATTAATCGAGTTCAGTTTTGAGTATTGTGGTGAAGTCAAGTGCAAAGTAAGTTCGAACTCACCCCTGAAACTGGTGTTTAAGGCTAGAGGTTACAAAGGCTCTGCCTAAGTGGACTCGTGGTTATTTAATTGATTTCGTTAGCTTACTTGGCCAATTCAATTGGTGTCTAAGGCAAGCAACGGGGGGACCCCCATGATCCCACCTCTTACCTGGCTAGTTGAAGAAAGTGAGAACAAACCCAATTTGCATTTGAGCTAAGCCACTCTACATCGAACAGTTAGGTCTAAGAAACCCGTAGGTGTCTAGGTTTAACTGTTTGCTAACTTGATTGCAATTAACACTTAACAATAACTAATTCTTCTCACCTTACGTATCTAGGTCTAGAGCTCTTTCTTTCTTTTCTCTCCTTTTTCTATTTTTCTGCAAAAAAAAAAAAAACTTGAATCATACATTAGGGTTTGCACTGGTATATGCAAGGTAGAAGATCTCTCTATCCTCACCTAGTTAAACCCAATCCTGAGATTGAACGGTTGATTCATATTAAACCTGAAAATCAAATGGCTGGAGATCCTAGAGAACCACCTAGGCAGATGAAGGAATATTTTATTCCTTCCACTTATAATCCATCGACTTGTATCCACTTATCTGATATCCCTGCAAGCCACTATGAGATCAAGTCGACTACAATCTAGATGCTTCCGTCTTTCTATGGGAATACTAATGAAGATCCTTACAAGCATCTGGATGAGTTCTTAGAAATTTGTTCCACAGTGAAAATTCAAAATTTTACTGATGATGCACTTAGATTGACCTTATTCCCCTTCTCACATAAAGACAAAGCCAAGTATTGGCTTGGCACAATAGGGAGACCAATCCAAACTTGGGCTGAAATGCAGCACGAGTTTCTTAAGAAATTCTATCCCATAGGTCGAACCAACACCATGAGGCGAGCCATCATTGGATTTGCTCAGCTTCCAGAAGAACAAATTCATGAATCATGGGAGAGACTTAAGGAACTTCTTAGAAAATACCCACACCATGGTCTATCTAAGTGGCAAATTGTTCAAGTTTTTTATGAGGGTTTAGGTGACCAATACAGACAGATGGTAGATGCATCTTGTGGGGGTACATTCATGAGTAAAAGTGAGGTTGAAGCCTACACTTTATTTAAAACTTTGAGTGAAAATTCAATCAATCATGCTTCATTATCCTCATACGAAAGATCACTTCCTCACCAAAAGTGGGCAGGAATTTTTGAGATCAAGCAAACAGACTCTAGTCCTAAGATCGATCTAAACCTAATAGCCCAAAGATTAGATAAAGTCGACCTTCTTGCCCAGAAATTTGATCAGTTCCTAGCATTGGGTCAACAATCTCCTACACAATACACACCACCACCTAATTATCAGGAGATTTATTCTATCTATGCTAGCCCGGCCCATCATGTGAGCGAATGTCCCACGGCTGCATAATTTTTACCTTTCATTCAAGAACAAGTTCAAGCTGCTCAAGGTTACTCCAAACCTATCAATGATCCATTCTCTAACACATACAATTCAGGCTGGAGGAACTGCCCTAATTTTTCTTGGAGACCCCAACAGACTCAGGCTCAGACCCAAATTCCTTCTGTGCAAAATTTTTAGAGTAGGCCTCCATATCAAAATTATGCCTACAATAGAGGTCAGCCCAGTCAATCTATCCAGTCACCGTATCAAAATCAGCCACCATACCCACCTCCTCAACAGACTAATCTAGCTGATGATAGATTAAACCAACTACAATAATTGATCATGACCCAACAACAATCTATCGCTAGGCTAGAAATACAAATAGGATAATTAGCTGAGTCTACCATGAGGAGAGAAATAGGTCAACTCCCAAGCCAACCAGTATAAAATCCTAGGAACAACCCATCCACTCATCAACCACCTGGACCTAATCATCAATTCACTGTCCCATCTAAGAATCCTCAATTTGAAAATGCCAAATCCATCCGAGAAATGCAAAGACGGTTCAACCCAAATATGTAAGATGCAGTCAAGAAGGAAGTAATTAAATGGTTAGATGCTGGTATCATTTATCCTATTTCTAATAGCCACTGGATGAGTCCTACTCAAGTCGTTCCAAAGAAATCTGGACTCACGATTGTCCATACTGACCATGGAGAATTTGTACCAATGCGACTTTCTACTGGGTGGCGTGTCTGCATAGATTATAGAAAACTTAATGCAGCCACCCGTAAGGATCATTTTCCCTTATCCTTTATTGACCAAATCTTAGAGAGATTAGCTGGCCAACAATATTTCTACTTTTTAGATGGATACTCAGGATACAATCAGATAGCAATCTATCCAGGAGATCAGGAAAAGACCACCTTCACATGTCCCTATGGAACCTTTGCTTTCCGTAGAATGCCTTTTGGATTATGTAATGCACCCGCAACTTTTTAAAGGTGCATGATGTCAATATTTTCAGACATGGTAGGAGATTTTTTAGAGATATTCATGGATGATTTTTCAGTCTTTGGAGAATCTTTCGAAAGTTGCCTCAATAACTTGGAGAAAATGTTAAAATGATGCATTGAGGCCAATTTAGTTTTAAGTTGGGAGAAGAGCCATTTCATGGTTAAAGAGGGAATCGTATTAGGGTATATTATTTCCAAGAGAGGGATTGAGGTTGATAGAGCAAAGGTTGAACTGATTTCTAAACTTCCTCCACCAACTTCTGTCAAACAAATTTGATCTTTCCTTGGTCATGTAGGATTTTACCATCGTTTCATCAAAGACTTTTCTAAAACATCCCGCCCTCTATGTAATTTGCTTGCAAAGGATGTCCCCTTTAACTTTAATGAACAATGCCTTAAAGCTTATGAATTTCTAAAAGAAGCTGTGACCAAAGCTCCAATCATCCAATCACTAGACTGGTCACTACCTTTTGAGATCATGTGCGATACTTCTGATTTTGCCATAGGAGCTGTCTTGGGCCAAAGGGTAAACAAATATCCTATAGTAATTTACTATGCTAGTAGAACTCTGAATGAAGCTCAGATGAATTATACCACAATCAAGAAAGAGTTATTAGCTGTAGCATTTGCCTTGGAAAAGTTTCGATCATACCTGTTAGGATCAAAAATCATGATTTATTCAGATCATACGGCTTTGAGATATCTGTTCTCAAAGAAAGATGCCAAACCACGATTGATTAGATGGATTTTACTGCTACAAGAGTTTGATATTGAAATTCGAGATAAGAAAGGATCTGAAAATGTTGTAGCAGACCACCTATCAAGGATCTTAGTTAAAGATTGTGAACCTGCATCAATTAAAGAATCTTTTTCAGATGAACAACTTCTGGTAGTTTCATATACAAAGGCCCCTTGGTTTGCAGATATTGTAAATTACTTAGCAGTTGGACAAATTCCTGATGGTTGGTCTAAAAATGAAAAGGATCGATTTTTTGCTCAAATCAAGTATTATCTTTGGGAAGATCCTGAGGTTTTTCGAATTTGTGCTGATCAAATCATTCGTAAATGTGTTCCTGAGACTGAACAATGGAGTATCTTAAAATTTTGTCATACTCTTGCTTGTGGAGGATATTTTTCTGGATGAAAAATTGCGGCTAAAGTATTGCAAAGTAGATTTTATTGGCCCACATTGTTTAAGGATGCTTATAATTTTAGCCAGGAATGTCTCAAATGTCAAGCGTTAGAAAATATTTCAAGGAAAAACATGATGCCTTTGAATCCCATCTTGGTAGTTGAAATTTTTGATATTTGGAGAATTGATTTTATGGGACCTTTTTCACCCTCCAATGGTTTTGAATATATTTTGGTGGTCGTCGACTATATTTCTAAATGGATTGAGGCAATAACAACACGAACCAATGATCATAAAGTAGTCATAAAATTTGTCCAAAGAAATATCTTTTCTAGGTTCGGATTTCCACATGCTATCATTAGCGACGGAGGTATCCACTTCACAAACCACCATTTTTGAACTTTGCTACGAAAGTATGGGATCACACATAAGATAGCTACACCATACCACCCACAAACAAGTAGCCAAGTTGAAGTATCCAATAGGGAGATTAAGAACATCCTGCAAAAGACTATTAGGCCTGATCGTAGAGATTGGTCAGATCGATTAGATGATGCATTATGGGCTTATAGGACAGCTTATAAAAATCCTATTGGTATGTCTCCCTATAGATTGATTTATGGAAAAGCATGTCATCTTCCGGTAGAACTTGAACACAAAGCATATTGGACAATTAAGCAATTAAATTTTGATTTAAAACAAGCTGGTTTCAACCGGATGTTGCAATTGAGTGAATTGGATGAATTAAGACAAGAGGCTTATGAAAATTCATGAATTTATAAAGAAAAAATGAAAGCCTTTCATGACAAACATATTTCGAGGAAAACCTTTGAGCCAAATCAACAAGTCTGGTTATTTAATTCAAGGCTAAAATTGTTTCTAGAGAAATTAAGATCTAGATGGGATGGACCTTATATTGTAAATCAAGTATTCCCACATGGTGCAATCAAACTTTATGATCCTAAATCTAAAATTTTTTTTAAGGTAAATGGTCAAAGATTAAAACCATACATAGAAGGAATATCATTAACTCAAAATATTGATCAAATAGCATTAACAGACCTACACTAAACTGAATAGCATGGTCTGGCTGAAGACAGTAAACTTAGCGCTTCCTGGGAGGCAACCCAGTTTTCTCAATTTTCAAGTTTTCAATTTTTGCTTTTGCCTTTGCTTTCTTTTGCATTTTGTTTAGGATAATCGAGTCTTGCTTTGTGTCTTTTGTAGAGATCTGAAAATAATCTTGGCTAAGTTGGGGGGAGAATCAGTTTTAAAAAAACTTATGGATCAGGTGATATCTCTCCTTTTCTTTCTCTTTACATGTACTGTTCATATTTCCTACTCCATTGAGGACAATGTTGATTAAGTTGGGGGAGAGAATAAATTTTTTTAAGTCCTCAAGTAAGTTAGTATTTAGTATTTAAGCATCTGATTACACTTAAGAATCGAGTTAAACCAAGTATTTTAAAAAAAAAAAAATTGATGTACAGATAGAGAGTTTGTGAGATATTGAGGGATCAAATATTAAGAAAACTCAATAAAGAGTTAAGTTTAGAACTTAAATAGTTTTCTTTGAGTATTTCTAAATTTTTCTACCAGCATCAAAGAAGAGTTTACTTTCTATGGATTTGTATAGAGTAACTATATATTTCTTCATATATTAAAAAAAAAAAAAATTCAAATACTTCATGCTGAGTAATCGGGCCTTTTTACCTAAGCAAGTATTGAGTTTCGCATCAAAAGATATGAAGGGCAAAGAAGTTTTGTTGTAAAGCTAGTTTTAACTCATAGCCTGTTTGATTCGAGCAAGTAGGTTCGAGGGGTATTTTATACCTAGTGCCCTAAAGCCATCTAGTTTGGGAGTCATTGACTGAAAACTCGCTACATGGGTCAAACAGAAAGGTTAAGGGGTTAAGACACTCAATAGCGGTACAATGTTAAAAAAAAAATAATCAATAAATAATGGACAGAAGTAACAATATACTTATCCATATGAAGGTTAATGATTTAGAGATAAAGGTAGGGATAATTTGAAAAAATTCAAAAAAGGTTTAGTGTTCTTAGTTTAACTCTTATATTGACTAATATTAATACCCCAATGACATACCTCATTTACACTCTACTGAACATCAATGGCCTTTTTGAAAAATTATTTGGTGAAATTTGAGATTTTAAGTTTAAAGGTACTTGATTCTAAATTCTTTCTTTACTCGAGGATGAGCAAAGTTCAAGTTGAGGAGTGTGATAAGTGGTATATTTTTACATTTATTGAAGGTATTTTTAGTAATTTATGGTACTAACATCTTCTTAAAAATCCTAATTTCATGAATTTATTGAATTTTCTTAAAAAATAAGTGATTTTGAAAAAAAAATAAAATTAGATATATTTATAAAAAAATAGATATTAATTTAATTGAGTAATTTAAGCACCAAAATGAAGAGAAATTTTTGAGAAATTTAATGCATATTTTTTCCAATTTTTCAGGTGAAAATCAGAGCGAAAATGGAGCTAAAATACCTTAAAAAATAAAAAATATTACCTTCGATGCACGGTGGATCGGTCGGTCGGTCCACAGAGTCAGGACGCAGTCCACAGGAATAGTTACGTGGTCCACAGGCGTGGCTCACAGCGAGAAAAAGATCTGGGCATGATCCAATGGCTGAGATTCAATCAGACCCAGATCCAACGGTTCAAACTCATTGTCGACTTTGAATAGGACTCTTTTGTGCAATCCGATGGCCAGAACTTCATTAGAACCCAGATTCAATGGCTGACATTTGATCCGACCCTGATAAGGATTATAACTCTGATTTTTGAGCAGATCTGGATGGTCCGAAGCTGATCCGACAGCCAAGAATATTCCTAAGGAGATTAATACGATTTCTAAGGGTTTTAGGACTCTTTTTCCTATCAAAAAATTATGAAAAATTTATCTATAAATAGGAGGTCCAGGAATAAGTTTTGGGAGCAGAAAAATTGAGTAGAAAGTATAAAAAAAATTAGAAAAAAAATAAAATAGCTTTAGGGATCCAAAGAAAAGAAGGAGAAAAGTCGGTTCGCTCTACGGAGTATGACGGAAGACGGAGAGGTCATCAACCATCTTTTTGATGAGGCTTGGCTGATCAACTTCAGATTCTTATTATAATTTTATTTTTATTTTATTTTATTATTTCTTTTAAATTCTTTGTACTTGAATTTCAATTTTAATTAATACAAAATTTATTTTTCTGCATTTTAAATTCCTGTCTTTTATTTTTTATACGTAGATGCTAGGATCTAATTAGTAGATCTTAGTATCAATTTATTTTTATACTTTTTAAATTTTTGTTATTTATTTTTATTATAAGTAGATGCTAGGATCTAGTTAGTAGATCTTAGTACTCGATTTATTTTTTACACTTTTAATTTTTATTTTTTGACTTAAATTGCTTTCTCTAAACTTTTATTTTTTTATAAAATCAAAGATTTCAAATCAAAATCCTGCTTTCTCTGTGGATTCGATCTGACTTACTATTTTCTATATATTTTTAATTTTTATTGAAGTTGAAATTTGATTGATAATCATGGTGTCCTAACCGACAGCATCTTGATCGCATCAAGAAGTTATTTCTCGTGAATTCAAATGGGTGCATGAGAAGTGAGGTGGCACAGGGAGATTAGTTAAGGTGTAATTGAGCCAACCTAATCAAAATAGGTTAGGCACAATTAGACTAAGTTAAACCTAACACAAATTAGGCTTAATTGGGCTCAATGAGGAATTGACTAAGTCCAACCCCTGATCAAATCAGTGACCAAAACACCTTAGCGATTAGGTCAACACTTAACCTAATCGGGTCAAACCCAACTGAATCCAATTCAATGGGACTTGATTCAAAAATAATTACTCAATCAAATTAAGTTAATTAACGATCAAATCACTAATTAAATCTTTACCCCAGTACCCAAAATATATGGTACTCATGATCATAGAATCCTGATTCTCGATCACAGAGTCTCAGACATGTAGGACTCTTCATCAGCCATCAGATCAGATAGGAACCTCTAATGTGTGTGACCCCGTAGGTTCGAACCTAAGACGGTAGCATAGGAACTGTTGGTGCAAAAATCCGCTTGCGCCGGAGAAGCTGGAGTCGGGGAAGCCGCGGACGCCGCCGGGACCTGCAAGGGAAGTCTAAACCGGAGGTGGGGTTGCTCTGGCAAGACCCTCCGACGCTCAAGTCAGTTCTCTGCCTCAACAAGAATGGAGTGCTCGAACAGAGAATTTAGCAGAGTTTTGAGATAAGGAAAATGAGCTTAAAGAATAACATATCTGGGTCTCCCTTTTATAGGCGGAGGAGGCAACGGATTGATGGCGACGTTTGTAACCGCCTGGTAGTGGGCCGCCCATGGTCAGGGGAATTGATTGCAAAAGATGGTGGAGCAGACACGTGGCCATCACCGTGGCCCGCCACGCGGAATCTGTTATGAGGGGTGGAGCAGCGTCCGTTGTCGTGACTTGCCAGCGGATAGGAGAATCGCATGGTATCCATCGCAGGAGGTGGAGCAGGTTCGTGGCTGTTATTGTGGCCTGCCAGGGGATAGTGGAGCTGTGCGAAATCCGCCACAGGAAGTGGAGCAGGGTGGCGATGGTTACTGCGGCCTGTCAGGGAATGATGGAACTGCGCGGAGTCCGCCACAGGAAGTGGAGCAGGGTCGTGGTCGTTTTGGTGGCCTGTCAGGGGGCGTGGATCTGTCGATTGAAGCTCGGCAGCGGCCGGAGCCCAGTTTCTGTTGAGGTCCGGGAGAGGTCCTCCTGGCGGTTGGGGTCGTGGGTGGAGCCCTACTCCCGGGGGAGTCCGGGCGGAACCCTCTCGGAGCCGGAGTTGCGGGCGGAACCCGGCTCTCGTAGGAGTCCGGGCGGAGTCTGCTTGCGGCTGTAGTCGTTGGCGTCGGAGATGAAGCTCGGCTCCCTTAAGAGCACGGGCGAAGTCCTCCTGCAATTTAAAATTAAAGGCGAAGTCCGGCTCTCGTAGGAGTCCGGATGGAGCTTACCAGCAGTTGATACTGAGAGTGGAGCCCGGCTCCCGTAGGAATCCGGGCGGAGCTGCGCTGCTGTCGGCGGTGGAGCCCGGCTCCCGTAGGAGTCCGGGCGGAGCTGCGTTGCTGTCGACGGTGGAGCCCGGCTCCCGTAGGAGTTCGGGCGGAGCTGCGCTGCAATCAAAGTTAAGGGTGAAGTCCGGCTCTCGTAGGAGTCCGGATGGAGCTTACCAGCAGTTGAAACTGAGGGCGGAGCCCGGCTCCCGTAGGAGTCCGGGTGGAGCTGCGCTGCTATCGGCGGTGGAGCCCGGCTCCCGTAGGAGTCCGGGCGGAGCTGCATTGCTGTCGGCGGTGGAGCCCGGCTCCCGTAGGAGTTCGGGCGGAGCTGCGCTGCAATCAAAGTTAAGGGTGAAGTCCGGCTCTCGTAGGAGTCCGGATGGAGCTTACCAGCAGTTGAAACTGAGGGTGGAGCCCGGCTCCCGTAGGAGTCCGGGCAGAGCTGCGCTGCTGTCGACGGTGGAGCCCGGCTCCCGTAGGAGTCGGGGTGGAGCTGCGTCGCTGTCGGCGGTGGAGCCCGGCTCCCGTAGGAGTCCGGACAGAGCTGCGCTTGCTGTCGGCGGTGGAGCCCGGCTCCCGTAGGAGTCCGGGCAGAGCTGCACTGCAATCAAAGTTAAAGGTGAAGTCCGGCTCCCGTAGGGGTCCGGACGAAGCTTACCAGCAGCTGATATTGAGATCGGAGCCCGGCTCCCGTAGGAGTCCGGGCGGAGCTGTATTGCTATCGATGGCGGAGCCCGGCTCCCGTAGGAGTCCGGGCGGATCTACGCTGATGTCGGCGGTGGAGCCCAGCTCCCGTAGGAGCCCGGACGGAGCTGTGCTGATGTCGGCGGTGGAGCCCGGCTCCCGTAGGAGTCCGGGCGGGGCTGTGCTGATGTCGACGGTGGAGCCCGGCTCCCGTAAAAGTCCGGGCGGGGCTGTGCTGCTCAAAGTCGGTGGTGGAGCCCAGCTCCCGTAGGAGTCCGGGCGGAGCTGTGCTGATGTCGGCGGTGGAGCCCGGCTCCCGTAGGAGTCCGGGCGGGGCTGTGCTGATGTCGGCAGTGGAGCCCGACTCCCGTAGGAGTCCGGGCGGGGCTGTGCTGATGTCGGCGGTGGAGTCCGGGCGGAGCTGTGCCGCTCGAAGTTGATTCCGTCAAGGATTTCGGCTGTGGGTATTTTATACCCAACACCAGTCCCCCCACTTCCAAGTTTGAATTTCAAGTGAAGGAAGTACACAGAGAGAAAGGTGGGTACAGCCGGAACCGTCTCTTTGAATTCTGCGCACTGCCGCCTCCAGATATTTTGGCATTAAATGAGTGCGTGCCGGAGTCTTTTCGAATTGGAGCGGTACGAGGGGACGCTTCGAAAATCCCATAGGTACACTGGCCTAGGTACGACGCAATTATGGTCCTGCCAACCGTCAGCTACTCTTAGCCGCCTGCCAGGGGGAGTGGGACACGTGGCGGGTGTGGACTGGCCTGGGGGGATTCGCGATCATTATGGCGCCGGATCCCAGGGTCTATTTAAACCCGTCCTCCCCCCTTCAGGCATCCTACTCCATTTCTGATTTTTTGCTGGCGTCTGTCTTCTCTTCGAGAGCCTGCTCTAGTGAACGTCTTCTCGAGCCGTAGGCGCCTCCCGCTTCTCGCTCCCCAGGTCCCCAGAGCAATATAGGTTAGTGCCAACCTTCTTCTTACCGCCTTGGGGCTTCTCCTCTTTTCATTACTTTTGTGTCTTCTTCTGAGTTGGCCTTCGGCGTCTCATTCCCCTTTCGGCCAGCCTTTCTAGGATCCTTTAGGTTCTCCCTCCGAAACTGCTCAAAATGTCTTCCGACTCTTCTGCCCCCGTCAGTTCCGAGAGTTCTTCTTCTTCGAACCCCCAGGTCCCTGTCTCTGCGGACGAACCCGCATCCGGGGCAGGGCCCCGCCCGGTTTTTGCGCCGGGCGCCATTCCATGTTCGTTGACTCCGGATGAACTCCTTCTGATAAGGGCTCGGTACGGGGTTTCTTCGGAGTACGACCTGGAGCTTCCTGGCCCCTCTGACCGGGCCAGCGCTCCCCCTCTTGGTCGCTTTTGTTTGTATCAGGAGGCATTTCGTGCCGGACTCCGACTTCCGCTTCCTGTCTTTGTTGCCGCCTTCTTTCGCTTCTTAGACATTTCTCTCGCCTCTGTGGCCCCGAATTCCTTTAGATTTTTGATAGGGTTTCTCTCTCTCTGCCACATAGCCGAGGTCCAGCCATCCCTCTCCTTGTTCAGGCATTTTTACACCTTCAAATGCCATCCTTCAGCGAAGGACTGGTGGTACTTCTCCTTCCAGTTTGGTAAGAAGGGGTTGCTGAAGGGCGCCCCTTCTTCGATTCACAACTGGAAGGAGAAATTTCTCTTCGTCTACTACCCGACCCTGGAACTGGGTCTGCCCCCTTGGGGGTCTCTGAGGGATTCCGTCCGCCGGGCTCCCAGCCTGGAAGAGGACGACCTCCAGGCCGCCCAGAAGCTTCTAAGTTATCCCGCTCCTTCCCTTCCTAACCTTCTGAGGGAGCAGCTTCTTTTCAACATCGGCCTGAGCCCCCAGGATCCAGCAAGTATTTATCTTTCTTTTTCTCGCCTTCTTCTTCTCTTTGTTTATTATTATTATTATTTTTTTTTCGCTCTTTTCTTCCTCTTTCTCTCTCTCTTCTTTTTTCTTCTCTTTTTTTTTTTTTTTTTTTTTTTGACTCTGGACTGATCGGTGCCGCTTCTTCTTTCTTCTTTTCTTTTCTTGTTATTTTTTTGTTTTTTTAGCAATGGACGCCGAAGCCACGTGGATGCTCGCCAAGGCTATGAGAGCTCAGAAGAGGAAGGGCGCGATGGCCTCCGGATCGGCGAAGAGGGCCAGGGTGGAGGAGATGAGCTTGGCCGCGCCCGTCCAGGCGACCCCGACCATCGACATTCCTTCGGATGCCGAGCCAGCGGTCCCTCGGGCTTCCTCAAGGAGCCCGCCGACTGGGGCCCCCGTTCCGGGGGCTCGCCCCACGGAGGCGCCCGCCGCGGGAAGAAGGAGGAAATCGATGGCTCGCAGGGCGAGCAGCCACCGAGCTGCTGTAGACGAGTCCGTCTGCTCCGAGGGGGGATCGGAGAACCCCTTCAACGACAAAGATCTGATCAGGCGGCTGCTCGATGGCTGCATTCTGTCCGATGTCGTGGAGAGGATCGACCGTGCCGATCCCGAGCAGTGGGCTTGGGACTCTTTGGGGTCCTTCCTTATGGTCACTCGGCCTTTGTTGTGATTCTCTATCCATCCTTGCAGATTGGGCACCAGCTCTTCGCCTATGTCGAGGCATCGAGCCGCATGAGAAGGGACCTCCTTCAGGCGGAGGAGCGCTGCCAGGCCGAGATTGCCCGCCTTCAAGTGAAGACGGCCGAAGTAGCCACCCTCCAGGAGGCCCTGGAGAGAGAGAGGCAAGCCCGGGAAGAGGAAAGACAAGCCTGGGAGGAGGAGAGACGAAGCTTGGAGGAGTCGGTGAGGAAGGCGGAGGCCGAGGTCTCCCATTTGGCCGAGCAAACTCCGGTTCTAGTCTCGGAGGCCAGGACCCTTGCGGTGGAGGAGTTCAAGGCCTCCACGGAGATGAGGGAACTGAACGTCCAGTTCGGCCTGGAGGCGTTCACCAAGGGGTTCGAGCTCTGCCGAGAGAGGGTGGCCAGCAGATACCCCGACCTTGATCTCGGCTTTCTGGAGGAGTCTGAAGACGAGGCCGGCCCTTCGCCCGCCGCTACCGCAGTCGCACCCCCCGCACCGAGCTCTCCACCCCCTGCCCCCGAGGTCTGAGACCTCCGACCTCGTGTCTTTCTTTTGTCGCCATATTTCCTTTCCGTTTGTCTTCAAAATTAATCAATAAAGTCGGATTTCTTATTGTGGATGGCCTCTCCTTCCCCCTCCTCCTCCCTTCTGCCTTTCTTCTTGTAATGAGCTGGTCTTTGATATTTGCACCTTCCGATGGCAGTGCCCTGCTGAAGCACTCCCCTTGCCCCTGGGGGTCCCACTGAAGTCAGCTGTCCAGCGGCTGAAAAAGGAGGTCCTCCACCTGACGAAGAAGTTGAAGAAGTCGGAGGATGAGCTCCGCAAGTCGAGAAAATGCTATTTCGAAGCCGCCGCTGAGGCCGCCCACTTCAGGAGTCTCCAAGTGAAGGCAATCATGGATTACAGCCGGAGGAAGGCGAACTTCACAAAGGAGCTCGAGGAATGTAAGAAGAGCGCCAGCGACCGAACTTGGGCTCAAGAAGCCAGGATCAGCGCCCTTAAGGTGGAGCTATCAGCTGCGAAGAGGAAGATCGGCCAGCTGGAAGGAAACTCATCCCGGCTCCTGGCTCGGGTTGATGATGAACAAAAATGGTCGCAGAAGGTCTCCGACCTCCAGAAGCAACTTCAAGATGCTGAGATGAGCCACGATGTGCAGCGGGCCAGCTGGCGCCGGCAAGTGGAAGAGTACAAAGGGAGATTCCGTCAGGCGGCGGACGAGGTTGTTCATCTCCAGAGGCAGTCGGTTACTAGGGCGCAGCTTACTAACGCCCAAGACACCGAAGAGCTCCTAGCCCTGAGAGGCACTGTCGAAGGGATTTCCGTCTCCCTTGGGGAGAAGACAGCCGAGCTTCAACAAGTGAAAATCCAACTGGCGCTCGAGCGGAAGGCCATCGCGGATGCAGAGGCGGAGTCCGAAGTTCTGCAGAAGCGGCGTCGAGAAGCGGAGGCAGAGAGCCGACATCTTCGTCAGACGCTCCAGGATATGCTGTGGAAGAAGGAAGAACTAGAAGAAGCAGTGGAGAACCTGAGGCAGTCCTGGTTGAGGGATGGAGGTGATAACCCTAGGTCGGAGGGAGCAGGACCTCCTTAGAGTTCTTTTGTAGTCACCCCTTTTTTGTAGCTGCTTTCTTCTTGTCGTTTTGTCCCTCTTTCCCTGGCCGTCCTGGCCCTGTAGTACGTATATCAGAAATGAAGAAAAAGCACTTTGTGTTACCTTGTCCACGCGTAGCACCGATATTGTCATCCATTGACTCTTTCTCGTCGTTTGGCTTGTTTGGCTTAGATGTCGTCGTGGGAAGGGGCTCTTCCCTTCCCTCCGATCTCGTCATGTGGCCAAGTCTCGCCACCATTTTTAACCCTTGCTGGCGAAGTAGCGGATGGAGCCCGGCTTCCTTAGGAGTCCGGGCGAAGTCATTCTTGGCGGCGGAACCCGGCTTCCATAGGAGTCCGGGTGAAGCTTTCCTTGGCGGCGGAACCCGGCTCCCGTAGGAGTCCGGGTGAAGCTTTCCTTGGCAGCGGAACCCAGCTCCCGTAGGAGTCTGGGTGAAGCTTTCCTGGGTGGCGGAACCCGGCTCCCGTAGGAGTCCGGGTGAAGTCTTCCTTGGCGGTGGAACCCGGCTCCCGTAGGAGTCCGGGTGAAGCTTTCCTGGGCGGCGGAACCTGGCTCCCGTAGGAGTCCGGGTGAAGCTTTCCTTGGTGGCGGAACCCGGCTCCCGTAGGAGTCCGGGTGAAGCTTTCCTGGGCGGCGGAACCCGGCTCCTGTAGGAGTCCGGGTGAAGCTTTCCTTGGCGGTGGAACCCGGCTCCCGTAGGAGTCCGGGTGAAGCTTTCCTTGGCGGCAGAACCCGGCTCCCGTAGGAGTCCGGGTGAAGCTTTCCTTGGCGGCGGAACCCGGCTCCCGTAGGAGTCTGGGTGAAGTCTTCCTTGGCGGCGGAACCCGGCTCCCGTAGGAGTCCGGGTGAAGCTTTCCTGGGTGGTGGAACCCGGCTCCCGTAGGAGTCCGGACCTTCCATTTTGCTTGAGCCGGCGTGAGGTTCTCGTTATCAGCCTGGCTTGTGGGGGCGCGTTAGGGCGCTGTAAGGCCTCTCCCCCCTCCGGTCTAAAAGAATCGGGCCTTCAACTTTGCTCATGTCAGGATGAGGTTCTCCTCCTGTTCCTGACATGGTTGTGGGGGCACATTAGGGCGTTGCAAGGCCTCTCCCCCCATCCGGTCTAAAAGAACTGGGCCTTTGACTTTGCTCAAGTTAGGGCGAGGTTTTCCTCCTGTCCCTAACAGGGCTGTGGGGGCACATTAGGGCGTTGTAAGGCCTCTCCCCCCATCCGGTCTAAAAGAACCGGGCCTTTGACTTTGCTCATGTTAGGGCGAGGTTTTCCTCCTGTCCCTAACAAGGCTGTGGGGGCACATTAGGGCGTTGTGAGGCCTCTCCCCCCATTCGGTCTAAAAGAACCGGGCCTTTGACCTTGCTCACGTCAGGACGAGGTTCTCCTCCTGTTCCTGATGTGACTGTGTTCTTGGAGGGATCATATCCAGTCATAATACATCCACGCTAGGTGGGAGGAGCATGTTAGCTAAAAAGAAAACTAAATTCAAAGCGAAATAGTAAGCGATACATTTACAGTATTCCCGCTCCTCCTTGAGGCCCTCCGGTGATGGAGTCGATGGTCCCGATGGGCGGCCGGTCCCCGGGCTGCTCCTCCCTTTTCTGCGGTTCAGGCGGCGGGAGGGCTCTTGGCCGGTCTCTTCTATCCTCAGGCCTACGGCGGATGAATCTGTCGAGTCGACCTCACCGAATGAGCTCCTCGATCTCGTCCTGGAGCTGGATGCATTCCTCCGTGTCGTGGCCGTGGTCGCGGTGGTAGAGGCAGAACTTGTTGGGGTTGCACTTCTCGGGGTGCGTGCGCATCCTCTCCGGCCTAGGGAGCTGCTCCCTGACCTCCATCAGCACCTGGGCCTTCGAGGCGTTGAGGGGGGCGTAGTTGCAGAATTTCCCTGGCGGGGAACCCCGCCGAAACCTGTTGTCCGGGCTTCTTTGCCTGCGTGCCCGGGGGGGAGTATGGGCGCGCTTATGTCCAGGAGGGGATTGGGAGCGAGGCCGGGCTTCCTTTGGCCTCTTCTCAACTGCGGGCTTACTAGAATCTCCCGCCTAACGCTCCCTCGCAGTCTCTTCATCCTTCATTTTGAAGGCCTCTTCCGCTCGGGCATATCCTTCAGCCCGAGCCAGCAGATCAGCAAAATCCCTGGGGTACTTCTTCTCCAGGGAGTACAAGAGATCATTCTTCTGAAGGCCACCTTTCAGGGCGGCCATGGCAACTGACTGGTCCAAGTTTCGGACCTCCAACGCCGCGATGTTGAAGCAATTGACGTAGGCCCGTATGGACTCCCCTTCCCTCTGCTTGATGTTGATGAGGGACTCCGAACCTTTCCGGGGACGTCGGCTGCTGATAAAATGGGCCACGAATTGGTGGCTCATTTGATCGAAGGAGAATATGGTACCCGGCTTCAGGGCTGAGTACCAATTTCTTGCTGCTCCCTTTAAAGTAGACGGGAAAGCCCGGCACAAGATGGCGTCAGGAGCACCGTGAAGCAGCATCATCATTCGAAAGGCCTCCAGATGATCAACCGGGTCCGACATCCCGTCGTAGCTTTCGAACTGAGGAAGCTTGAAATTTGGCGGGATCGGTTCCTGCATAATCATTTGGGAGAAGGGAGGGTCAGTGCAAATATCCTCACCATAAGCGGGAGGCACGTGGCGGAGTTCTTCGATCCGTCGGTTCATCTCCTGGAGCCTCCGGTCCAGGAAGTCCTCTCGACTTCGAGTCTCGAGGGTCCTTTGGCAGAACGGGGGCAGGGATCTTTCAGGGGTGGAGTCGTGGTCCGATTGAGGGCTCTCTACCCTCGGATTCGCCTTCCCGGGAAGGACGGGGCGGCTGGCCCAGGTGGCCCGCCCCACCGTCGGGTTCTGGCATTCCGGAGATGCCCCCTCCGGATGCGTCAATGCCTGCGGTGGCTGCTGCTGCATTGCTTGTACGGCTTCGACGATGCCTTTGACCTGCTGCGCCAGCAAGTCAAACTGCTCTACGCCGACCGCCGTCGCCGGTGGGGGAGGAGGAGGAGGCTGAGAAATGGGAGGGGAGGCCGGAGCCTGAGATCTGGCCGCGGAGGCCGTGGACCGTCGGGTGGACGCCCTGCGCGGAGGCATCGGGTGTCGATCTTGCGGGGGGGGATCAGGAGTGGATGATGGAGAAACGGTCGGAGGCAGCTCCATTGAACACTCCTTTAAGAACAAGGGTGCTGCGAAGACACATAGCCCTTCCTCTAGCACCAATCCTGTTGGTGCAAAAATCCACTTGCGCCGGAGAAGCTGGAGTCGGGAAAGCCGCGGACGCCGCCGGGACCTGCAAGGGAAGTCTAAACCGGAGGTGGGGTTGCTCCGGCAAGACCCTCCGACGCTCAAGTCAGTTCTCTGCCTCAACAAGAATGGAGTGCTCGAACGGAGAATTTAGCAGAGTTTTGAGATAAGGAAAATGAGCTTAAAGAATAACGTATCTGGGTCTCCCTTTTATAGGTGGAGGCAACGGATTGATGGCGACGTTTGTAACCGCCTGGTAGTGGGCCGCCCATGGTCAGGAGAATTGATTGCGAAAGATGGTGGAGCAGACACGTGGCCATCACCGCGGCCCGCCACGTAGAATCTGTTATGAGGGGTGGAGCAGCGTCCGTTGTCGTGACTTGCCAGCAGATAGGAGAATCGCATGGTATCCGTCGCAGAAGGTGGAGCAGGTTCGTGGCCGTTATTATGGCCTGCAAGGGGATAGTGGAGCTGTGCAGAATCCGCCACAGGAAGTGGAGCAGGGTGGCGATGGTTACTGCGGCCTGTCAGGGAATGATGGAACTGCGCGGAGTCTGCCACAGGAAGTGGAGCAGGGTCGTGATCATTTTGGTGGCCTGTCAGGGGGCGTGGATCTGTCGATTGAAGCTCGATAGTGGCCGGAGCCCGGTTTCTGTTGAGGTCCGAGAGAGGTCCTCCTGGCGGTTGGGGTCGTGGGTGGAGCCCTACTCCCGGGGGAGTCCGGGCGGAACCCTCTCAGAGCTGGAGTTGCGGGCAGAACCCGACTCTCGTAGGAGTCCAGGCGGAGTCTGCTTGCGGCTGTAGTCATTGGCGTCGGAGATGAAGCTCGGCTCCCTTAAGAGCACAGGCGAAGTCCTCCTGCAATTTAAAATTAAAGGCGAAGTTCGGCTCTCGTAGGAGTCCGGATGGAGCTTACCAGCAGTTGATACTGAGAGTGGAGCCCGGCTCCCGTAGGAATCCGGGCGGAGCTGTGCTGCTGTCGGCGGTGGAGCCCGACTCCCGTAGGAGTCCGGGCGGAGCTGCGTTGCTGTCGGTGGTGGAGCCCGGCTCCCATAGGAGTTCGGGCGGAGCTGCGCTGCAATCAAAGTTAAGGGTGAAGTCTGGCTCTCGTAGGAGCCCGGATGGAGCTTACCAGCAGTTGAAACTGAGGGCGGAGCCCGACTCCCGTAGGAGGCCAGGCGGAGCTGCGCTGCTGTCGGCGGTGGAGCCCGACTCCCGTAGGAGTCCGGGCGGAGCTGCGTTGCTGTCGGCGGTGGAGCCTGGCTCCCGTAGGAGTTCGGGTGGAGCTGCGCTGCAATCAAAGTTAAGGGTGAAGTCCGGCTCTCGTAGGAGTCCGGATGAAGCTTACCAGCAGTTGAAACTGAGGGCGGAGCCCGACTCCCGTAGGAGTCCGGGCGGAGCTGCGCTGCTGTCGGCGGTGGAGCCCGGCTCCCGTAGGAGTCGGGGCGGAGCTGTGTCGCTGTCGGCGGTGGAGCCCGACTCCCGTAGGAGTCCGGGTGGAGCTGCGCTTGCTGTCGGCGGTGGAGCCCGGCTCCCGTAGGAGTCCGGGTGGAGCTGCGCTGCAATCAAAGTTAAAGGTGAAGTCCGACTCCCGTAGGGGTCCGGACGAAGCTTACCAGCAGCTGATATTGAGGTCGGAGCCTGGCTCCCGTAGGAGTCCGGGCGGAGCTGTACTGCTATCGATGGTGGAGCCCGGCTCCCGTAGGAGTCCGGGCGGATCTACGCTGATGTCGGCGGTGGAGCCCAGCTCCCGTAGGAGCCCGGGCGGAGCTGTGCTGATGTCGGCGGTGGAGCCCGGCTCCCGTAGGAGTCCGGGCGGGGCTGTGCTGATGTCGGTGGTGGACCCCGGCTCCCGTAGGAGTCCGGGTGGGGCTGTGCTGCTCGAAGTCGGTGGTGGAGCCCGGCTCTCGTAGGAGTCCGGGCGGAGCTGTGCTGATGTCGGCGGTGGAGCCCAGCTCCCGTAGGAGTCCGGGCGGGGCTGTGCTGATGTCGGTGGTGGAGCCCGGCTTACGTAGGAGTCCGGGCGGGGCTGTGCTGATGTCGGCGGTGGAGTCCGGGCGGAGCTGTGCCGCTCGAAGTTGATTCCGTCGAGGATTTTGGCTGTGGGTATTTTATACCCAACAGGAACCAATTCCTATACTAATCAAAGTGACCATCTAGCAATGGTACCCAACATTCAGATTGGTCGAATAGTCACAATCGCAACACTCAGAACCTATGTGAATATGGTTACTGTATAATTCATCCTTTTTGACCCCTGTGTTTAGGATGATTCAGGGTTAAACTGTCAACCCTGATTAGATCATCCGAATTGTGCTCAATTCAAACAGTCCTGTGACTCCTCACTAGGACCACCCTGGTCAAGGTTTTGCTAAATTAAAATACGACTGTACACAGCTCCTGAATTGGAGTGGTAAATCCCATCTTGACACACGCACCGACAAGTCAAGTACTTGACTACACTCAGCAGCCTTTCGTCACTGAATTAAAAATTCAGGTAGTCCTGTGCCTAAGTGCAATGAGTTGCTTGCAAGTCACCATGGTGGTCTCAGGTCGGAGGGATAGTTATACCCATATCCCATCGGAGCAAATCTTGACAGCAGAAATAGCTCTGGAGTTGGTCACATTCAGTGCAGATGTACCCTTACATCTCACCTGTATGCCATACCAGTGTCTCCACACTCCTTGGTTAAGAGGACAACTAACCAATATGGTACATAATGACCTATGCTTGATAAATATTATTGTCCTTGGTTACAACGTATCATTTGATCGCGAACAGGTTTAAGGACTTAATGACAAATCCTCCTTTGTCGAGTCTAAATAGTCCTAAGGACTTCACCACAACACAGGAGTTCATTAGAAGATGAAATAATTTGTGATAAAAAATATCAAAATAATTTTTATTTATTTATAATTCATATACTAATACAAAAAGGAGCACAACCGTCAATAGACTGACGATTGACTTTGGGACACTATTTCCAACAATCTTCCACTTGGCCTAAAGCCAATCGGTGCAGTATCTAATACCCATCTTTGACTTGAAGTCATTGAACTCCTTCACCGCAATGGCTTTAGTGAATGGGTCAGCCAGGTTCTCCTTCTCGTCGATCTTCTGAAGGTCGACGTCACCTCGATCCAGGATTTTTCGAATGAGATGGTAGCGGTGCAGAATATGCTTCGTTCGCTAGTGTGCCTTCAGTTCCTTCACCTGAGCAATGACTCCAGAGCTATCACAGTAGAGCAGAACTGGACCAATGAGGGAGGGTGCTATTTCGAGCTCGATGATGAATTTTCTCAGCCACACCGTTTCTTTGGCAGCATCTGATGCAGTGACATACACCACCTCGTAAACTGAATCAGCCATAGTGTGCTGCTTGGAACTCTTCCAGCAGACAGCCCCACTATTAAGTGTAAAAATAAATCCCGACACACTCTTACTGTCATCATGATCAGACTAAAAACTAGAGTCTATAAACCCTATAAGTCTCAAATCTGATTCACCATAAATAAGCCACTGGTCTTTAGTATTTCTCAAATACTTCAGGATGGTTTTAACAACCTTCCAGTGATTCTCTCCTGGATCAGATTGGTATCTACTCACTACCCCTAGTGAGTATGCCACATCTGATCATGTACATGTCATAGCGTACATGATGTTATGATCCAGGTGGTGTGCCCAAGGCCCAGGGGACTAAGGCTAAGGCCAAGGTCCATCATTCATGAGGGCTTCATGGAGGCTCTAGGGCTAGTTGGGCCCTAGGTTGAAAGGCTGTGGACCTTTCGGGTTCTTGAGGTCTAGGTTATGTGGGCCTCAAGGGACCAACATTTTATGGGCTAGGTCTGGGCCCAGGATAGGTGAGATTAGGTTGAGTCATGGGTGTACATAGGCTTGGGTTAACCTAATCTCCCATAGAGTTGGTCAAGAGAGTTTTGGGTTTGGGTCACTTGACCCGGTGTTTATATATACATGCACTTGTATAGTTTTGAAAAAATCAAGAAAATAGACAACTCTTTCTCCCAAGTCTCTCTCTCTCTTCTCCCTCTCTCTCCAGCCATCTTCCATGCCCCAGGAGCAAGAAACCCTAGGGTTTCTTGCCGCCAGTCCATAAAAGGAAAGAAAGGAAGGGAGGCGCTAGCCCCTTCCCCCTTGCAGCCGCCTACCAGATCTGCTCTCTCCCTCTTGCAGGCACCCAAAATACTAAGTCCAGGACCTAGAATCTCTTTAGAAGAGGTTGGTACAAGTTCCTCTCAGATCTGGAGTTGATCTGAGGTCATTTGAGGCACGGATGAGATCTCCATCAACAGATCTACAAAAAGGCTGCAGCAGGACAGATCTGCGAGGTCTGTCTCCATCTATATTCTTCCCTATCTAGAATACCCTGATTCAAAATTTATAAATTGGAAGACCTCGGGCCAGGTCTGATCTGGTTGGGTACCAGATCTTGGATTTTTTAGAGATGGTTTCAAAGGCGTTCTTCATCTAGAACGAAAAGCTGACGAAGAAGACAGCAACCAGGCTGATTTCGTCAAGGGCCTTGGATCGTGTCCAGAAGTCTCCAGATCTATTCGTTGCTAGTTCTGCTGCACCAAAGGTCCGTGGGAGGAGCTGGGATCGTGCTCCAATAGTTGGTATCAGAGCCATGGTGGTGAGGAAGCGGTTCCAAGCGCGAGAAGTTAAAGATCCTAAGTGCTGAAAATTTTCAGTAAGGTACCATCAAGGTATATTCTACACTTCCTTGATTTTATATTGCTTGTTTGGCTTGGATCCAGTCATGGACAGCAATATGAAGGTCAAGTTCAAGAAGTTTGATGGCAAGGAGAATTTTTCTATGTGGAAAATCTGGGTGGAGGATCTTCTGGTGCAAGCAGATCTGGATCAGGCTTTGGATGAGAAGCCTGAGGGAATGACAGATAGACAATGGGCATCGTTGGAGAAGAAAGCATGCTTGGTGATCAGAGGATGTTTGGCAGATGCGGTGTTGTATTCGGTACTGGAAGAAAAGATCTTGAAGGGCTTTTGGTCGAAGTTGCACACCATGTACATGGGGAAAAATATGTGCAACAAGCTGATGCTGAAGAAGAGGTTGTACAGTCTTTGGATGCAGGAGGGATCTGATGTGATTGGCCACATTCAGACGTTCGACCAGTTGTGCACGGAGTTGGTGAATATCGGGGTGAAGCTGGATGAGGAGGATAAGTCTCTATTGCTTCTATGTTCACTGCCCGGATCATATGATTCTTTGGTGACTACACTGCTCTACGGCAAGGAGACTCTGGAGTATGAGGACATGGTCTCGGTGCTGAGGTCGAATGAGCAGAGGGAAAAATTGACCAGAGATCGGGCTCCCCAGGAGGGTTTGGCAGTAGGGGAGAGGACAGGTAGAGGCAGAGGCAGAAGCAAGTCCAGGGGGCGGTCCAAGTCCAGGAAGGGAAAGAAAGAGGTGAAATGCTTCAAGTGCAACGAGTTCGGGCACTTCAAGCGAGAATGTCCACTATGGAAGAGCAAGAAGGGAGAAAGAAGTGGCTCAAAATCAGTGAGTGCAGTTGCTGGGCAGCAGGTGGAGGATGATCTACTTGTGATATCAGATGGTCACAGGCATTACACAGAGGAGTGGACACTAGACTCTGCGTGCTCACATCACTACACACCATACAAGTCTTGGTTTGCGACATACACCAAGACAGATGAGGGATCAATGACTCTAGGCGACAATCATTCTTGCAAGGTGGCTGGGATAGGGACAGTCAGGGTGAGAATGTTTGATGGGATTGTGAGGACATTGACAAATGTAAAGCACATCCCGGAGCTGGAAAAGAATCTAGTGTCACTAGGCTACTTGGAGCGCAATGGATACAGCTTCAGCAGTAGGGCTAGAAGTGGAGTACTGAACATCTCCAATGGAGCTATGGTGGTGATGAGAGGTAGGAGGTTGGACAATAACCTCTATCGTATGGAGGGATCTGTGGTGACCGGAGAGTCTGATGCAGCAGCTGCAGCATAGGACCAAGAGGGGGTTTACAGGATGTGGCACTACCGCCTAGGCCACATGGGTGACAGAGGGTTGAGGGAGTTGAGCAGGAGAGGATTCATCTCTGATCTGGAGGATGGTGCTACAGGGGAGATCTGTGAGCCTTGCCAGATGGGAAAGCAGAGAAGAGTTCAGTTCACCATCAGTACAGCTCGGAGTGCAGCCCCTCTGGAGTTAGTACACACGGATGTGTGGGGACCAGCCCCAGTTTTAGCTAGGAATGGGGCCAGATACTTCATGACCCTGATTGATGATTTCTCAAGGAAGCTCTGGATTTACTTCATGAGAGAGAAGTTAGAGGTCTTCACCAAGTTCAAGATCTGGAGAGCTGAGGTGGAGAAGGAGCAGGGGAGGAGCGTGAAGTGTTTGAGGTCAGACAATGGTGGGGAGTACACCTGCAGAGAGTTCCAAGACTACTGTGAGGAGTGTGGGATTAGGAGACACTTCTCAGTTAGGGGGACTCCATAGTAGAATGGGGTGGCCGAGAGGATGAACAGAATACTTTTGGAAAAGGCACGATGCATGAGGCTGCAGGCAGGGCTTCCAAAGGAGTTCGGGTTGACACAGTAGACGCAGTGGGTTACTTGGTCAATCGGTCACCTCACACCAGGTTGGATGGCAAACTTCCAGAGGAGGTGTGGTCTGGGAGGACAGTTGGGCTGGGCCATCTACGGGTATTTGGGTGCACAGCCTATGTGCACATTGGAGCTGGTGAGCGGAGCAAGCTAGACGCCAGATCACGCAAGACGGTGTTTCTAGGCTATCCGCGAGGAGTCAAGGGATACAGGCTGTGGGATCCCTTGGAAAAGAAGGTCATCATTAGTTAGGATATGACTTTTGATGAGGAGTCAGTCCTACGGAGGTGAGCAGGCATGGAGGAGCAGCAGGAGCAGGAGGAGGTCCAGCAGGACACTGCTGGACAACTTACCTCTTCGATTTTGCCTCTTGCAGGTACTACGGGAGGACATGACATTCAGGTGGAGAACCTACCAAAGGTGTCTCCACAGGTGGAGAGGACTCAGACGGATGATCGAGGTGGAGAGGTCCAGCAGGAGCGAGCTGGATCGAGGACTGGTATCGGTGTTGCCCTACACAAGCCCAAGAGGACCATCAGGCAACCAGACCGATATGACTTCGAGGAGACGCTGTCATATGCCCTGGTGACAGCGAATGGAGACCCAAATACATATCAAGAGGCTATTGAGAGCCAGGACAGAGAGCGGTGGGTCCAGGCGATATCCGAGGAGATGCAGTCTCTCCACAAGAACCAGACGTGATGATTGGTGCAGTTGCCACAGGAGAAGAGGCCCATTGGCTGCAAATGGGTCTACAGTTGCAAGGACAGAGTGGAGCTGGTTGAGGCCTTGGGATACCAAGGTGGAGATTGTTATGATCCAGGTGGTGTGCCCAAGGCCCAGAGGACCAAGGCTAAGGCCAAGGTCCATCATTCATGAGGGCTTCATGGAGGCTCTAGGGCTAGTTGGGCCCTAGGTTGAAAGGCTGTGGGCCTTTTGGATTCTTGAGATCTAAGTTATGTGGGCCTCAAGGGACCAACTCTTTATGGGCCAGGTCTGGGCCCAGGATAGGTGAGATTAGGTCGAGTCATGGGTGTACATGGGCTTGGGTTAACCTAATCTCCCATAGAGTTGGTCAAGGGAGTTTTGGGTTTGGGTCACTTGACCCGGTGTTTATATATACATGTACTTGTATAGTTTTGAAAAAGCCAAAAAAATAGACAACTCTTTCTCCCAAGTCTCTCTCTCTCTCTCTTCTCCCTCTCTCTCCAGCCATCTTCCAAGCCCCAGGAGGAAGAAACCCTAGGGTTTCTTGCCGCCAGTCCATAAAAGGAAAGAAAGGAAGGGAGGCACTAGCCCCTTCCCCCTTGCAGCCGCCTACCAGATCTGCTCTCTCCCTCTTGCAGGCACCCAAAACACTAGGTCCAAGACTTGAAATCTATTGAGAAGAGGTTGGTACAAGTCTCTCTCAGATCTGGAGTTGATCTGAGGTCGTTTGAGGCACGGGTGAGATCTCCATCAACAGATCTACAAAAAGGCTGTAGCAGGACAGATCTGCGATGTCTGTCTCCATCTATCTTTTTCCCTATCTAGAATACCCCGATTTGAGATCTATAAATTGGAGGACCTTGGTCCAGGTTTGATCTAGTTGGGTACTAGATCTTGGATTTTTTAGAGGTGGTTTCAAAGGCATTCTTCATCTAGAACGAAAGGCTGACGAAGAAGACAGCAACTAGGCTGATTTCGTCAAGGGCCTTGGATCGTGTCCAGAAGTCTCCAGATCTATTCGTTGCTGGTTCCGCTGCACCAAAGGTCCGTGGGAGGAGCTGGGATCATGCTCTAACATATGATAGATCCCACTGCCGAATCATATGGAATTCTACCCATACACTCTCTCTTGAGGTGTTGTCGGACAATCCCTTTTCGAAAGAGAAATTCCATGGCCTATCGGTAGATAGCCTTTCTTGGAATTCTCCATGCTGAACCTCTTCAGCATAGTATCAATGTACGTAGACTGGGATAAGCCAAACAACCTTTTAGATCTATCCCTATAGATCCTCATCCCTAAGATGTAGGAAGCTTCTCCCAGATCCTTCATGGAGAACTGTGACGCAGCCAAATCTTTATCCCTGTAATGCAAAGACATCATTTCCGATTAAGAGAATGTCATCCACATACAATACAAGAAATACCACTACTGGACCATTAACCCACTTATAAACGCAAGGCTCTTCTCCATTCTTAACGAAGCCATACGTCTTGATCGTCCTATCAAAATGTATGTTCCAACTCTGGGATGCCTGCTTAAGTCCATAAATGGACCTCTGTAGCCTGCACACCTTAGACTCATCTATGGATGTGATCCTTCAGGTTGTATCATATACACCTCTTCGTCCAGCTCTCCATTTAGGAAAGCTATTTTCACATCCATCAGTCAGATTTCATAGTCCAGATGGACAGCTATCGCAAGCATAATCTGAATGGATTTGAACATTGCCATAGGAGAAAATATCTCGTCATAGTCTATACCATAACGTTGATGATATCCCTTGGCAACCAGATAGACTTTATAGGTTTTCACCTTTCTGTCTGCGCCCCTCTTCCTCTTGAAGACCCACTTACACCCTATGGGTTTTACTCCTTCGGGTGGGTCAACCAATATCCACACATCGTTGACCTTCATGGACTCCATTTCGGATTTCATAGCCTCTAACTATTTCTCAGAGTCAGATCTCTACATTGCATCCATGTAGGTGATCGAATCCTCATCGTTTTCATCAAGTTCAACAGGATCATCATCCCAGACCAAGAAATCATAGTATCTGTCCGGTTGATATGGTACTCTACCAGATCGCATTAAGGGTGCTTGAACAATGGGCTTCGGATCTGATCTAATCAAATCCGATTCAGGTTCAGCAATTTGTGTCAGTTTTTTCACCTGTCGAACTTCGTCAAGTTCGACTTTAGAGGCAACAGTCCCTTCACCAAGGAACTCTTTTTCCAAAAAGATTGCCTTAAGGCTGACAAACACCTTTTGCTCATCAGCCAAGTAGAAATAATATCCTTTGGTCTCTTTTGGGTATCCTATAAAATTACACTTGTCAGACCTAGGTCCTAGCTTGTCCGTAATTAAATGTTTAACATAAGCCGGACACCCCCAAACCCTAAGGTGCGAGAGTACTGGCTTACGTCCTATCCATATCTCATATGGAATTTTGGTTACAGACTTACTCGGAATCCTATTTAGAAGGTAACAAGCCGATTCAAGCACATATCCCCAGAGGGAGATCGGCAGACAAGCAAACTCCATCATAGATCGAACCATGTCCAACAAGGTCTGATTCCTCCTTTCAAACACACCATTATGCTATGGTGTTCCAGGAGGAATCCACTGAAAGAGAATCCCATTCTCCCCAAGATATGTCAGAAGCTCATTGGAAAGATATTCACCTCCTCGATCAGATCGAAGAGTTTTAATACACTTCTCAGTTTATTTTTTTACCTCATTTCGAAATAGTTTGAACATTTTAAACGACTCCAACTTATGCTTCATTAAGTAGACATACCCATACCTCGATAGGTCGTCTGTGAAGGTTATGAAGTAAAAATATTCATCTCTTGCACTTGAGCTCATGGGTCCACATACATCAGAATGTACCAGACCCAAGAGTTCACTAGCTCACTCATCTTTTTCAGTAAAAGGTGACTTGGTCATCTTCTCAAGAAAACAGGACTCACAGGTTGGAAGTGATTCACAATCACCAACTTCAAGAATTCCTTCTTGAGCCAACCTGTTTATCCGATTCTTATTGATATGACCTAGCCTACAGTGCCAAAGGTAGACTTCTGACACATTATCTATTCTAGAGTGTTTACCGAAGGTTTGAACCACATTAACAGGCTGTGATAGTAAGTATATTCCATTATTTAGTTGTCCAACAAATATTGTAACACCATTCAAAATGATATTGCAAATATTTCTTTTTATTAAAAATTTATAACCGTATATGGCCAAAAGGCCTACAGAAATAATATTTAATAAAAAGCTTGGACAATAGTGACATTCACTAAGAATTACATTACGAGAGTTGATTACAAGGTTCATGATTCCTAAAGCTAGAACTGAAACTTTGCTTCCATCTCCAACGTTCAGGAACCTCTCGCCTTCATCAAATCTCCTACTGACCTGCAGACCCTACATTGAATTACAGATATGATAAGGACTTTCGGTATCCAATACTCAGACAGTAGTATCACAAATGGAAAAGTTGCAAGGTGTTATCATATAATTACCTTGCTTTTTCTTCGGCTTGTTCGGGTCCAAGGAGGCAATGTATAGAGGATAGTTCCTCTTCCAGTGCCCCTGCTTCTTGCAAAAGAAGTACTCCACCTGGCTCTGGTCGGGCTTGCACTTCTTGGTCTGACCCTGTGCTGACATCCCAGCATGCGGCTGCACCTTCTTATTCTTCTTCTTCTTGTTCTTCTTCCCTTTCTTAAAGGGTCGACGATTAGAAGAGACCCTCCCACAACATTCACCAACTTTTTTTGGAGCTGGTGGTCCTTCTCAAAGTTCTGCAGCAACCCCAACAAGCCATGATAGTTCACTGCAGGCTTTGTCATCCGAAAATGAGTAAGGAAGGGTAGGAAGGACTTGGGCAAAGAATTAAGGATCGCATCCTTACCGAGCTGCTCGTGCAAGAAAAAGCCCAGTTTACTTAGGTGCTCAATCATTTCGATCCTGTACAGTACATGATCGGTGACTGAGGCCCCATCCCTCATCCGAGTATTGAAAATGGTACAACTAGTTTTGTGCCTTTCAACATCGTCAGGCGTGCCAAAGGAGTCATTCAACATTTGAAGCATCTCCTGTGGCTGGGCATTCTCGAACCTGCGGTTGAACTCATCATTCATTGCCGCCAGTATTATGCATCGAACGGTGGTGCGGTCGTTGAGCCACTTCTGGTAAGTGTCTCAGACCGTCCCTCTAGCGTTCGGGGCTGGCTCCTTAGGTGCCGGATTCGTTACTACATAAAGGATCCACTCATGCTCAAGGATGATTTTTAATTTTCGATACCAGCTATCGAAATTAGGTCCCAAGAGCTTCTTATTATCTAATAATGATCGGAGTGACAGGGTAGTGGCCATAGCTACATAAAGAAAAATCAGACCTTTATTAGTATATAAATTATTAATACTAAAGACTTGGACTTTAGTCTAAAGTTTCTTTCAGTATTTTTATGAACTGATAGCCTCAACCTCCAATTCGAGGAATTACTTTAATTTCTTAGTGGGTACTAGAATCCACACAGACTACACACGAGCCCAACTTTGATTGGTCAACCCATGTGCATCTATGGGTAGGTTCATAACCAGTTATTTCTCTAAACAATTTCTAGTATTTAATTTTGCTCCAGAACCTGATCAGTAGGCTTTGGCCTCCACTGAAAAGATCTGGTTAGGTCCAACCATTAACATGACTTGATTTGGTGAATTGGACCAATAAATGATCAGGCCCGACTTTGGCCGGCCAACCTAACCACCATTAGAAAGACTCAACCAAATTATCATACTATGAATGATAATTCCATTAGTCAATAAGCACCAGGCCTTTGGGCCTCCAGTAATTATTAAACTAATGGACTCATTATCACTCACTTAATGGGAGGCTATGACTTAGTTATCACTATAACTTAATCATTTTAGGGACCTAATAATTTTTGAAGATTTGTTTATGAAAGGAAGAGAAGAAATTATCCAGCCAATTTCAATCCTCCCACTGACTTCGCCAAGTCAGATTAAAAAGGATTTAATTAAAGCCAACATTAGGAGCACCTAAATCAGTCACACTGATTTACCTAATGACATGAGTGAGCCCTAATCACCAAGTAATCTAATCAAAATCTAACTCACCAGGTGGCCAGGTAAGTGAGATCAGTGGTGAGGATAAGCCATTAACTTGTCAGAGATCGAATCAATGCGAGTAGCTCCCACTTAAAAACCATTGGTCAGACTGTCGTACTTACCTTAGACACCAACCGGTTCATTAGTTTTAATTTGATCAACTTAGTAAATAGGGTTCCACCGTGTAGCCATGAATTAAGTCCATCTTGGTCTAGTTAAAGACATGGATCCATTCAACTACAACTATTGGAGTTGAGTCTAGAGTGTCCTTGACCTAATCTAATTCAACTTTTGATTAGATTTGACCAATTACTCTAATTTAGTCTATTTCTTTAAGCTAATCTTAGGTCTAACCCAATTATGGACCTAATCTATCTAACCCATTGACCCACAAATTTATGCAATTGTCTTAGGTCTTAATTCACAATTCTAGACCAACTAGACAATACTTAATTCTTTTAATTAAGTATTTGAACTGATGGGTCAGGATTTGGTATTTTGAAAATAATTTTTAAATTTAAAAAGTTTTATTTTCTATTCACCAAATATGTTGACTCATTTCACAAACAGATCAGCACATTTCATAAACAGCAATCCTATTACTAATTACATAATAGAAAATAACTCAATCAAAATAAATCATGAATATTCCTTTAGATCTAATCTAACACATTCATGATAAATTTTAGAATTGAACCTTTACAATTAAGTCCTTTCGCTACTTCATCTGTATGGGGTATAATTACAGCGGCACCCCTACCATCACAGGAGAACCCCATCGAATGGAAGGAGAGGACCTTTAAACCCTACTTTTCTCCTCTGACCGGACGACCATGGCAACCAACCCAATTAGACTACTTGCTACTTGGATCAAGTATATCAAAATATACCAATTTTAAAATTTAAATTTCAAATTTCAAATTTTAAATTTTAAATTTTGAATTTCAAATTTCAAACAAATTTTAAATTTCAAATTTTTGAATTTTAAATTTTGAATTTCAAATTTGAAATTTTAACCAAATTTTAAATTTCAAATTTCAAATTTTGAATTTCAAATTTTTAAATTTTGAATTTCAAATTTTAAATTTTAAATTTTGAATTTTGAATTTCAAATTTTTGAATTTTGAATTTCAAACAAATTTCAAAATTTAAATTTTAAATTTTGAATTTCAAATTTTAAATTTAAACTATTAGATTACAACTTAATCTATGCATGCAAATATATATCATATTTTAGAACCAACTCTGATATCATTTGTTGGAAAAATGGGTGTAGGGGTAAAATGGTAATTTTAAAACTTTTTCAAAATTACTATTTTACAGTAAAAATTATTAATTAATCTAATTAATTAACATGTATAAATCCTATACAAGGATCTAAATATGATACATATATAGCATGCATTTAAATTTGAAATTCAAACTTCTATAGTAAATATTTTACTGTTATGTGTTCAGAACATATTACCTTTGTGCGGGTAGTCGATCGCCGCAATCTGATCATCGTCGGAAGGGTCTGATCATCACAATACAGTCACATAGCATGTCTGACCTCTACGGATCATCCACACAAAGCTCCCGATCTGATTGTCTCCTCACGAATGCTAGTTCATGGCTGAACCCTTTTGATGGTCGATGTTGATCGGACTTCTTCGATCTTGATCTACCGACTCTTTGGATGCTCTGGATCATTAGCAGAGGTGCTTGAAAGGTTGATGAAGCTCTCCTCAAAATTTAGTAGGCTCACGATACGTTCAGTGCAGATGTACCCTTACATCTCACCTGTATGCCATACTAGTGTCTCCACACTCTTTGGTTAAGAGGACAACCAACCCATATGGCACACAATGACCTATGCTTGATAAATGTTATTATCCTTGGTTACAACGTATCATTTGATCGCGAACAGATTTAAGGACTAAATGATAAATCCTCCTTTGTCGAGTCTAAATAGTCCTAAGGACTTCACCACAACACAAGAGTTCATTAGAAGATGAAATAATTTGTGATGAAAAATACTAAAATAACTTTTATTTATTTATAATTCATATACTAATATAAAAAGGAGCACAACCATCAATAGACTGATGATTGGCTTTGGGACACTATTTTCAACAGTATGGTCATGTTAATGGTTGGACCTAACTAGACCTTTTCAGTAGAGGCCAAAGCCTACTGATTAAAAATTAGGGCAAAATTAAAATTACTACAAATTATTTAGAAAAATAATTGGTTATGAACCTACCCTTAGATGTACATGGGTTGGCCAACCAAAGTTGGGCTTGTGTGCAGTCTAAGTGGATTCTAGTACCTACTAAAGAATTAGGGTAATTCCTCGAATTGAAGGTAGAGGCTACCAATTTGAATAAAATAGTGAAAGAAATTTTTTGATTAAAGTCCAAATCTTTAGGTTTAATGAATCAATTACTAATTAGGTTATGATTTTTCTTTGTACAGATATGGCTACTTCCCTATCAGTCCGATCATTGTTGGACAATGATAAGTTGGTGGGACCCAACTTCGGTAGCTGGTATCGAAAGTTGAAGATAGTCCTGGAGCATGAATGGATCCTATATGTGATAACGGATCCTGCACCTGAGAAGCCAGCTGTCAATATACGTGGAACAGTAAGAGACACTCACCAGAAGTGGCTCAATGATCAAATCACAGTGTGCTGTATCATGCTGGCTGCCATGAGCAATGAGTTCAATCGCAGATTTGAGATGGCTTAACCAAAGGGCATGCTTCAAGTGTTGGAGGATGCTTTTGGCACACTCGATGATATGGAGAGGCACAAGACTAGTTGTGCCATCTTCAATACCAAAATTTGGGATGGTGCCTCTGTCACTGATCATGTATTGTATATGATCAAGCTGATGGAGCATTTGAGCATGCTCGACTTTTTCTTGCATGAGCAGTTTGGGAAAGATGCAATACTGAACTCACTGTCCAAGTCTTATCTCCCATTCCTCACTCATTATAGAATGATAAAGTCTGAAGTAAACTACCACGGGTTACTGGGGTTACTTCAGAATTTTGAGAAGGATCACCAACTCCACAAGGAGTTGGTGAATATAATGGGAGCTTCGTCTTCTGGTTCTCGACCCTTTGAGAAAGAGAAGAAGAATAAGAAGAAGAAAGTGAAAAAGGTGCAAGTTTAGGCTGGGACATCAATGTAGGGCCAGATCAGAAAGATCAAGCCCGATAAGAGTCAAGCTGAATGCTTCTTTTGCAAGAAGTGGGGGCACTGGAAGAAGAACCGTCCTCAGTACATTATCTCCCTGGATCCGAACAGGCAGAGAAAGCAGCAAGCTATTGCTGGGCAAGGTATTTATATGATAACTCCTTGCAATTTCTCTATTTGTGTATAACTGACTGGGTATTGGATATCGGTAGCCCTTACCATATTAGCAATTCATTGCAGGGGTTGCAGGTCAGTAGGAGATTCGAGCAAGGCGAGAGATTCCTGAACGTTGGAGATGGAAGATCAATTTCAGTTCTAGCATTAGAAATCTTGAATCTTGTATTTGAGTCTCATACCGTTGTTCTTAATGATTGTCATTTCTGTCTCAATTTTTTTTTAAATATTATTTCTGTAGGCCTTCTGGCCAAAAATGATTATGAAATTTCAATAAAAAAATAAGTTTGTAATATCATTATGAATGGTGTTACTATTTTTTATGGATATTTGAACAATGGTGTGTATATGTTATCACAACCTGTTAATGTAGTCTATTCTACTGGTAAGCACCCTAAATTAGATTGTGTATCAGATATCTACTTATGGCACTATAGGCTAGGTCATATAAACAAGAACAGGATAAACAAGTTGACTCAAGAGAAAATCTTCGAAGTCAGTGATTATGAATCACTTCCAACCTGAGTCCTGTCTTCTTGGTAAAATGACCAAGTCACCTTTTACTGGAAAAGGTAAGAGAGCTATTGAGCTCTTGGGCCTAGTACATACTGATGTATGCGGGCCCATAAGCACAAGTGCTAGAGGTGGATATTTTTACTTCATTACTTTCATGGATGATCTATCCAGATATAGATATGTCTATCTGATGAAACATAAGTTGGATTTATTTGAAATGTTCAAACTATTCTGAAGTGAAGTAGAAAAATAAACTGAAAAGAGTATTAAAACTCTTCGATCTGATCAGAGAGGGGAATACCTTTCTGGTGAGTTTCTCATATATCTAGGAGAGAATGAGATTCTCTCCCAATAGACTCCTCCAAGAACACCACAACATAATGGTGTATCTGAAAGGAGAAATTAGACTCTGTTAGACATGATCTGATCCATGATGGATTTTGTCAGCTTGTCGATATCCTTCTGGAGATATGCACTCGAATCGACTTGTTATCTGTTAAATAGAGTTTTGAGTAAGTCTGTAATTAAGACTCCATATGAGATATGGATAAGGCATAAGCCAGCACTTTCACACCTTAAGGTCTGGGGGTGCCCGACCTATGTCAAACAATTAGTTACAGATAAACTTGGATCTAGGTCTGACAAATGCACATTCATAGGATACCCCAAAGAGACCAAATGATATTTTTTCTACCATGCTGATGAATAAAAGGTGTTCATCAGCCTTAAGGCAACCTTTTTAGAAAAGGAGTTCTTTGGTGAAGAAATCGTTGCCTCTAAGGTTGAACTTGATGAAGTTCAATAGGTACAAGGACCGACACCAATAGCTGAACCTGAGTTGGATTTGATTAGATCAGATCTGGAGCCCAATGTACCTGTACCATTGAGGCGATCCGATAGAGTATCGCATCAGCCAGACAGATACTATGATTTCTTGATCCAGAATGGTGATCCTATCGAACTCGATAAGAATGATGAGGATCTGATCATCTATATGGATGCAATGCAGAGACCTGATTCTAAGAAATGGCTTGAAGCCATGAAATTCGAAATGGAGTCTATGAAGGTCAATGATATATAAACATTGGTTGACCCACCTAAAGGAGTTAAACCATTGGGTGTAAATGGGTCTTCAAAAGGAAGAGGGACGCAGACGAAAAGGTGGAGACCTATAAAGCTCGTCTGGTTGCCAAGGAGTATCGTCAACATTATGGTATTGACTATAACGAGATGTTCTCCCCTGTGGCAATGCTCAAATCCATTCAGATAATACTTACAATAGCTGTCCATCTGAATTATGAGATCTGGCGGATGGATGTAAAGATAGCTTTCCTGAATGGAGAGCTGACCGAAGAGGTGTATATGATACAACCTGAGGGGTTTACATCCACAGATGAGTCCAAGATGTGCAAGCTTCAAAGATTCATTTATAGATTGAAGCAAGCTTCTCAGAGTTGGAACATGCATTTTGATAAGGTGATCAAAACGTATGGCTTCGTTAAGAATGGAGAAGAGCCCTGTATCTATAAATGGGCAAATGGTCCAGTTGTGGTATTCCTTATCTTGTATGTGGATGACATTCTCTTAATCAAAAATGACATCCCCGCACTACAGAGAATAAAAGTTTGGTTGTCATCGCAGTTCTCCATGAAGGACTTGGGTAAAGCATCCTATATCCTAGGGATGAAGATCTATAAGGATAGATCTAAAAAGATGCTTAGATTATTTTAGTCCACGTACATAGACACTGTGCTGAAGAGGTTCAACATGGAGAATTTCAAGAAGGGCTATCTACCGATAGGCCATGAAATTTCTCTCTCTAAGAAGGATTGTCTGATAACTCTTGAAGAGAGAGAGCGTATGAGTAGAGTCTCATATGCTTCGATCGTGAGATCTATCATGTACGCCATGACATGTACAAGAGCCAGATGTGGTATACTCACTAGGAGTAGTGAGTAGATACCAATCTGATCCTGGAGAAAACCACTGAAAAGTGGTTACAGCCATCTTTAAGTATTTGAGAAATACTAAGAACCAATGGTTGGTTTATGGTGAGTCAAATCTGAAACTTGTGGGGTTCACAGACTCTAGCTTTCAATCTGACCATGATGACAGTAGAAGCATGTCGGGATATATCTTTACTCTGAATGGTGGAGCCATCTGCTGGAAGAGTTTCAAGCAGCATACTGTGGCAGACTCTGTTTGTGAGGCAGAGTACATCGCAGCATCAGATACAGCGAAGGAAGCTATGTGGCTGAGGAAATTCATCACTGAGCTCGAAGTAGCACCCTCCCTCGATGGTCCGGTCCAGCTCTACTGCGACAGCACTGGTGCCATTACTCAGGCAAAGGAACCCAAAGCACACCAGTGGATGAAGCATATTTTGCACCACTTCCACTTGGTCCGGGAGATCGTGGATCGAGGTGACGTCGATCTTCAGAAGATCGACAGAAAGAAGAACCTGGCCGACCCCTTCACTAAAGCCCTGGCGATAAAGGAGTTCGACAACCACAAGTCGAAGATGGATATTAGATATTATGCCGAGTGGCTTTAGGACAAGTGAGAGTTGTTGGAAAATATGTCCCAAAAGTCAATCGTCAAGCTGTTGACGGTTGAGCAACCAAGTATTGTAATTGATTTGTTAACAAATAAAATATATTTTTAACATTTTTATCATAAGTTTTCATCTTCTAATGAACTCCGTTATTATGATGAAATCCTTAGGACTATTTAAATTCGATAAAGAGAGGATTTATTGATTAGTCCTTAAAATTATTCACGATCAAATGATAGGCTGTTAATAAGGGCGACAGCTTCTATTGAGTATAGATCGCTGTAGGCCATATGGGTTGGTTGTCCTCTTAACCAAAGAGTATGGAGCACTGGTATAGCATATAGATGAGATGTAAGGGTACATCGTCATTGAACGTGACCAACTCTAAAGTATTCTGCTGTCGAGAATGTCTCTGATGGGATATAGGTATAAGTATCCCTTAGACCTGAGATCACCTCAGTGACTTGCAAGCAACTCACTATACTTTGATACTGGACTAACTGAATTTCTAATTCAGTGATAGAAGGCTTCTGGGCATGGTCAAGTACTTGCGAAGTCGAAGTGTGATCAAGATGAGATTGACCACTCCAAGAGTTGGAGAAGAATGAGTCGCTGTATTTTAATTTAGCAAAACCTTGGCTAGGGTAATCCATCAGATGGATTTGATATTTTAAAATACAATGTAGACAATCTGATCAAAGTTGACAGTTGAACTATGAGGTGAAGGAACCAGATCTAGGATTTCAGGATTAGATCTTGAAACTTTTTCAAGATCATGCAGCGGAAGACTAAAATAAATCAAAATTTATTTTATAAAATTAAAAAATCTCTAGTTCTAAGATCCTATTACATGATTATTATATGATATTAAATTAAAAATTAAAACATATAGAGAATGAACTACATGTTGATCATATCAACATGTTTCTATGCTACATCTAATGTATATAATAAACAATAGATCAGATCTATTACCTTGCAAGTTAGACATTCTAACCTTGCTGATTCGGGCTTGAGGATGATGTTGTGAGCCACACATGTGTCCGATCTCTAGGAGTCATCCACACGAGTCCACGAATCTCGATCAGAAGTTCTGCTCTAAAAAATCAGCACATTATGCTAGTACTGCGCTGATCCTTCTTCGATGGTTGATCAGATACCTCCTTCTTCTTGATTTGAACTCTTCCAAAATGAGAAGTAGGAGGAGGAGTTTCAGATCTAAGATACTCTTAAAAAACTCAAGATGGAGGAAGGGAAGAGATGAACACAACAACCCTAGAAGAAGACCCTCTTCTTCTTCTCTTTTCTCTCTCTAGATACCCTATCTTGTGTCTATTATATCTCTACACCCCAACCTTCTTTTCTCTGATTTTTAGATGTCTCAAAGATCTCTCTTTGATCTATTTTCTACAAAATTTTTATGAAAAAATTTATTTTATATAGAGAGATATGATAGAGTCCTTATCTAGGTCAAATACCTAGTCAAGGTTTATCCAAACATGGCAAGATAAGGGGCACCCAACTCTTGGGCACCCCCTCCTTCTTTTTGTGCATGGACTAACAGCAAAGGGTGCCTATCAAGTGCCATAAAAGCTACAAAAATCCTAAAAATCTAGATAAAATCGATGCAAAAAGGAAAGAGTTTTGGATTTCTAAAACTCTATCTCATAGAATTTGAAATCCAAATTTATTCCTACTTTAATTTGATCCACAACCATCTTTCATGTAAGAAAGAAGAGAGAAAATCTTTTGGGCATGGTGAAGACCTGGGAGAGAATTTTTGTCACACAAAATAAGAGGGAATTGGCATGGAATAAGAGAGAGGGTGTGGGGGGCTTATGTGGCGCAAGGTAGAATCCTAGTCTTACTAGGATTCTATCCTATGACTTGTTTTAATTTGGTTTCTCAAATCAAATCAAATCAAAATTAGATCAATCTAATTAAAATAGGTCTTAACCCAATTAAAAACTTAATTTAATCATATTAAATTAGATTTAAATCTATTTTAATTTTTTAATCAAATTAGAAATTAAGTTGATCCAAGTCCTAATTGAACTAGGACTAGTTTTTTCTTGCACTTGGCTTATCCAATAAACTAATTGGACTTGATCCAATCAAGCCCAATCTAAATCTAATTAAATTATATTTAATTAAACTTAATCTCAGCCCATTGACTTAATCAAATTAAGCTAATTAGCAATCGAATTGCTAATCGATCCTCCTGCAACACTTGCACTAGGTTAAATGTCAATCGTATTGATCATTTAATCCTAGAATGATTCTTAATCGTTGATCAACCATCCGATCGGATCGTAAACTCTAATGTGTGTGACCTCATAGATTTGAATCTAAATTGATAGAATAGAAATAAATTTTTATACCAATCGAAGTGACCATCTAGCAATGGTACCCAATGGTCGGATAGGTCGAATGTGTAGAACAATATCCTTAGAACTCATGCGGATATAGTTTCCATATAATTGATCCCCTTGACCAAAATGATCATAGGACACCTCAGAGTTTTTCTGTCAACTCTGATCAGGTTGTCCATATTGTATTTCAAAATATCAAATCCATCTGACGGATTATCCTGGTCAAAGTTTTGCTAAATTGAAATACAGTGACTCATTCTTCTCCAACCCTTGGAGTGGTCAATCCCATTTCGATCACACTCTGACTTCACAAATACTTGACTATGCCCAGAAGCCTTCCATCACTGAATTAGAAATTCAGTTAGTCTAGTACCAAAGCACAGTGAGTTGCTTGCAAGTCACTGAAGCGATCTCAGGTCTCAGGGACACTTATACCTATATCCCATCAGAGACATTCCCGACAGCAGAATGCTCTGGAGTTGGTTACGTTCAATGATGATGTACCCTTACATCTCACCTGTATGTCATACCAGTGTCTCCACACTCTTTGATTAAGAGGACAACCAATCCATATGGCCTACAGTGACCTATGCTCGATAGAAGCTATCATCTTTATTAATAGCCTATCATTTGGTCATGAATAATTTTAAAGACTAATCAAAAAATCCTCTCTTTATCGAATTTAAATAATCCTAAGGACTTCATCATAACAACGGAGTTCGTTAGAAGATAAAAACTTATGATGAAAATATCAAAAATATATTTTATTTATTCATAAATCAATTACAATACTTGGTTGCTCAATCGTCAACAGCTTGACGATTAGTTTTTGGGACATATTTTTTAACAACTCTCACTTATCCTAAAGCCACTCGACACAGTATCTAATACCCATCTTTGACTTGTGGTTGTCGAACTCCTTTATCATCAGGGTTTTAGTGAAGGGATCAGTCAGGTTCTCCTTTTCATCGATCTTTTGAAGGTCGACATCACCTCGATCCACGATCTCCCGAATCAAGTGGAAGCGATACAAAATGTGCTTCATCCATTGGTATGCTTTGAATTTCTTTACCTGAGCTATGGCACCAGTGCTGTCGCAGTAGAGCAGGATTGGACCATCGAGGGAGGGTGTTACTCCGAGCTCGGTGATGAATTTTTTCAGCCACACAGCTTTCTTCACGGTATCCGATGCTGCAATGTACTCCGCTTCGCCAACAGAGTCTGCCACAGTATGCTGCTTGAAACTCTTCCAGCAGATGGCTCCACCATTCAAAGTAAAGATATAACCTAACACGCTTTTACTATCATCATGGTTAGATTGAAAGTTGGAGTCTATGAACCCCATAAGTTTCAGATCTGACTTGCCATAAACCAACCATTGGTTCTTAGTATTTCTCAAATACTTAAGGATGGCTTTAACCACTTTCCAATGGTTTTCTCCAGGATTAGATTGGTATCTACTCACTACTCCTAGTGAGTATGCCATATCTGGCATTGTACATGTCATGGCGTACATGATAGATCGCACGACTGAAGCATATGGGACTCTACTCATACGTTCTCTCTCTTCAGGAGTTATCGAACAATCCTTCTTAGAGAGAAAAATTCCATGGCCTATCGGTAGATAGCTCTTCTTGAAATTCTCCATGCTGAACCTCTTCAGCACAGTATCTATGTACGTGGACTGGGATAACTCAAGCATCTTTTTAGATCTATCCCTATAGATCTTCATCCCTAGGATGTAGGATGCTTCACCCAAGTCCTTCATGGAGAACTACGATGACAACCAAACTTTTATTCTCTATAGTGCGGGAATGTCATTCCTGATTAAGAGAATGTCATCCACGTACAAGATAAGAAATACCATAACTGGACCATTTGCCCATTTATAGATGCAGGGCTCTTCTCCATTCTTAACGAAGCCATACATTTTGATCACCTTATCAAAATGTATGTTCCAACTCTGAGAAGCTTGCTTCAATCCATAAATGGATCTCTGAAGCTTGCACACCTTGGACTCATCTGTGGATGTAAATCCCTCAGATTGTATCATATACACCTCTTCGATCAGCTCTTCATTCAGAAAAGTTGTCTTTACATCCATCTGTCAGATCTCATAATCCAGATGGACAGCTATTGCAAGCATTATCCGAATAGATTTGAGCATTGCCACAGAAAAAAATATCTCATCATAGTCAATACCATAACGTTGACGATACCCCTTGGCAACCAGACGGGCTTTATAGGTCTCCACCTTTCCGTCTGCACCCCTCTTTCTTTTAAAGACCCATTTACACCCAATGGGTTTAACCCCTTCAAGTGGGTCAACCAATGTCCATACATCATTGACCTTCATAGACTCTATTTCAGATTTCATGGCTTCAAGCCATTTTTTGGAATCAGATATCTGTATTGTATCCATATGGGTGATCGGATCCTCATCGTTCCCATCGAGTTCGATGGGATCACCATTTCGGATCAAAAATCTATAGTATCTGTCTGACTGATGTGGTACTCTATCAGATCGCCTTAATGGTGCAGGTACATTGAGCTCTGGATCTGATCTAATCAAATCCGACTTAGGTTCAGCGGTTGGTGTCGGTCCTTCTACCTGTTGAACTTCATCAAGTTCAACCTTAGAGGCAACGGTTCCTTCACCAAAGAACTTCTTTTCTAAAAAGGTTGTCTTAAGGCTGACAAATATCTTTTGTTCATCAACATGGTAGAAAAAATATCCTTTGGTCTCTTTGGGGTACCCTATGAATGTGCATTTGTCAGACCTAGGTCCGAGTTTATCTGTAACTAACCGTTTGACATAGGTCAGGCACCCCCAGACCCTAAAATATGAAAGTGCTGGCTTACGCCCTGTCCATATCTTTTATGGAGTCTTAATTACAGACTTACTTGAAATCCTATTTAATCGATAACAGGCCGATTCGAGTGCATATCCCCAGAAGGATATCGGCAAGCTGGCAAAATCCATCTTGGATCGGATCATGTCTAACAGAGTCTGATTTTTCCTTTCAGATAGACCATTATGCTGTGGTGTTCCTGGAGGAGTCCATTGGGAGAGAATCTTATTCTCTCCTAGGTATGTGAGAAACTCATCAGAAAGGTATTCCCCTCCTCGATCAGATCAAAGAGTTTTAATACTCTTCCCAGTTTATTTTTCTACTTCACTTCGGAATCATTTGAATATTTCAAATGAATCCGACTTATGTTTCATCAGATAGACATATCCATATCTGGATAGAACATCTGTGAAAGTGATGAAGTAGAAATATCCACCTCTATCATTTGTGCTCATGGGCTCGCATACATCAGTATGTACTAGGCCCAAGAGCTCAGTAGCTCTCTCGTCTTTTTCAGTAAAAGGTGACTTGGTCACTTTACCAAGAAGACAAGACTCACAGGTTGGAAGTGATTCACAATCATTGACTTCGAAGATTCCCTCTTGAGTCAACCTATTTATTCTGTTCTTATTTATATGACCTAGCCTACAGTGCCATAAGTAGATATCTGACACACTATCTAATCTAGGGTGCTTGCCAGTAGAATCGACTACGTTAACAGGTTGTGATAATATATACACACCATTGTTCAAATATCCACAAAAAATAATAACATCATTCATAATGATATTACAAACTTGTTTCTTTATTAAAATTTTATAATCATTTTTGGCCAGAAGGCCTACAAAAATAATGTTTAAAAAGAAACTGGGACAAAAATGACAATCATTAAGAACAACGGTATGGGACTCAAATACAAGTTTCAAGATTTCTAATGCTATAACTAGAACTGATTTTCTATCTCCAACATTCAGGAACCTCTCGCCTTGCTCAAATCTCCTATTGACTTGAAACCCCTGCAACAAATTGCAAATATGGTAAGGGCTATCAGTATCCAATCCCAGTTAGTTATATCACAAATAGAGAAATTGCAAGGAGTTATCATATAAATACCTTCCCCAGCAACAGCTTGCTGCTTTCTCTGCCTGTTCGGATCTAGGGAGGCAATGTACTGAGGACAGTTCCTCTTCCAGTGCCCCCGCTTCTTGCAAAAGAAGCATTCAGCTTGACTCTTATCAGGCTTGATCTTTTTGGTCTAGCCCTGCACTGATGTCCCAGCCTGAACTTGCACCTTCTTCACTTTCTTCTTCTTATTCTTCTTCCCTTTCTTAAAGGGTCGAGAACCAAAAGACGAACCTCCCACTAAGTTCACCGACTCCTTGTTGAGTTGGTGATCCTTCTTAAAGTTCTGAAGCAACCCCAGTAACCCATGGTAGTTTACTTCAGGCTTTGTCATTCTATAATGAGTGAGGAATGGGAGATAAGACTTGGACAGCGAGTTCAGTATTGTATCTTTTCCAAGCTGCTCATACAAGGAAAAGCCAAGCTTGCTCAAATGCTCCATCAGCTCGATCATGTACAATAAATGATCAGTGACAGAGGCACCATCCCGTATTTTGATGTTGAAGATGGCACAACTAGTCTTGTACCTCTCCACATCATCGGGTGTGCCAAAGACACCTCCAACACTTGAAGCATGTCCTTTGGCTGAGTCATCTCAAATTTGCAACTGAATTCATCGCTCATGGCAGCCAGCATGATGCAGCACATCGTGGTCCAGTCACTGAGCCACTTCTGATAAGTATCTCTGACTGTTCCACATGCATTAGCAGCTGGCTCCTCAGGTGCAGGATATGTTATCACATATAGGATCTGTTCATGCTCTAGAACTATCTTCAACTTTCAGTACCAGCTACCGAAGTTGGATCCCACCAACTTATCATTGTCCAACAATGATCGGAGTGATAGGGAAGTGGCCATATCTGCACAAAGGAAAACCATAACCTAATTAGTAATTGATTCATTAAACCTAAAGATTTGGACTTTAATCAAAAGGTTTCTCCCACTATTTTATTCGAATTGGTAGCCTCTACCTCCAATTTGAGGAATTACCCTAATTTCTTAGTGGGTACTAGAATCCACTTAGACTGCACATAAGCCCAACTTTGGTTGGCTAACCCATGTACATTTAAGGGTAGGTTCATAACCAATTATTTTTCTAAATAATTTTTAGTAATTTTAGTTTTGCCCCAGTCCCTAATCAGTAGGCTTTGGCCTCCACTGAAAAGGTCTGGTTAGGTCCAACCATTAACATGACCATACTTGATCCATCTAGCCAATGAATGATTAGGCCCAACTTTGGTTGGCTAACCTAACCACCATTTAGAAAGATGCAGTCAAGAAATCATATTATGAATGATAATTTGATCAGTCGATAAGCACCAGGCCTTTGAGCCTCCAATGATTATCTAACTGATGGACCCATTATCATCCACTTAATGAGAGGCTATGATCTAGTTATTACCATAACTATTTCATTTTAAGGACCTAATAATTTTAGAGGATTTAATTGATTTAGAGGATGAGATCAGATGAACCAGCTTATCATAATCCTCCCACTAGCTTCACCAAGTCAACTTAAGGGGGACCATTAAAAGGGCTGGTCTAGAAGCACCTAAATCAGTCACACTGATTTACCTAGCTGACATGGGTCAGCTCGAATAGTCAAGTGATCCAATCAAAATATAATTTCATCAAGAGGCCAGGTAAGTTCGATCGGTGGGAGGGTCTGCCAAAACTTGCCTTAGACACCATCAGAAATAGTCAGGTAAGCAGGCTCCTAATTAAAAACCATCGGTCTGATTTACCTTAGACACCAATTGGTTTAATTAGTTTCGATTAGATCAACCTAACAGTTCATGCTAGACCACTTAGCCAAGAATCAAGTCCATTTGATTCTCATTAAAGACATAAATTTGACCAACTACAACTATTGTAATTGGTCTAGAGAATCCTTGACCTAATCTAAGACAACAATTGATTAGATTTAGTCAATTCTCTAATTAAGTCCATCTTTAATCTAACCTTAAGTCTAACCCAATTAATGGACCTAATTCTCACTAACCCATTAACCCAATGTGTTATGGTTTGTGTCTTAGGTTCTTCAATTCACAATCCTAGAACCTAATCAAAACAACTTCTTAATTTCCAATTAAGTTTTGGGCTGAGAGTTGGGGTTCGGCTTTTTGAAAATAATTTTCATGTTTGTAAAATAATTTTACAACATGGTTCTACCAATCAAGTTGCATGTTTGATTCATAATCAAGATGTAAATAAAATAAATATAAAACTATTTTAGATCTAATCTAAACAGGTTCATGTAATTGAAACAATTTCAATTTTAAACTGTATAAATTTTTCAGACAAAAATATGATGGTTCTTTGTGTAGGTTATATTAATAAAAAAATTTTATTTTAAATTTAAATATTTTTTAAATCTAATAAATCATAAATTTAATCGAGATTACATCTAACAAATTTATGATTAAAGATAGATCTACACGAACTAGGACAACCTTTGCACTGTAAGGGATAAATCTTACAGCAGGACAACCTTGCAGTTCGTGATTGATCTCAAAATTTTAATTTTAGATTTAATAATTAGATTATAAATTAGATCTAATCTAAAAAATAATCTAAGCATGTATAAATAATCATGTAATAAATAACCTAGGCTCTGATACCAATTGAAGGAATCAGATCTAGGGTTTCAGGGTTAGATCTTGAAACATTTTCAAGATCATGCAGCGAAAGACTACAATAAATCAAAATTTATTTTATAAAATTAAAAAAATTTTAGATCTAAGATCTTATTATCTGATTATTATATAGTATTAAATCAAAAATTAAAATATATAGAGAATGAACTACATGTTGATCATATCAACATGTTTCTATGCTACATCTAATGTATGTAATAAATAATAGATCAGATCTATTACGTTGCAAGTTAGATGTCCTAACCTTTCTGATCCGGGCTTGAGGATGACATTGTGAGCCACACATACATCCAACCTCTAGGAGTCATTCATATGAGCCCACGAATCTCGATCAAAAATTTTGCTCCAGAAAATCAGCATAGTATGCTAGTACTGCACTGATCCTTCTTCGATGGTTGATCAGGCACCTCCTTCTTCTTGATTTAGACTCTTCCAAAGATGAGTAGTAGGAAGAAAAGTTTCAGATCTAAGATGCTCTCAAAAAACTCAAGATGGAGGAAGAAAAGAGATGAACACAACAACCCTAGAAGAAGGCCCTCTTCTTCTTCTCTTTTCTCACTCTAGACACCCTATCTTGTGTCTATTATATCTCCACACCCCAACCTTCTTTCTCTCTGATTTTTGGATGCCCCAAAGTCTCTCTTTGATCTATTTTTCACAAAAATTTTATGAAAAAATTTATTTTATATAGAGGGATATGATAGAGTCCTTGTCTAGGTCAAATACCTCGTCAAGGTTTATCCAAACATGGCAAGATAAGGGGCACCCAACTCTTGGGCACCCCCTCCTTCTTTTTGTGCATGGACTAACAGCAAAGGGTGCCTATCAAGTGCTATAAAAGCTACAAAAATCCTAAAAAAAATTTGGATAAAATCGATGTAAAAAGGAAAGAGTTTTGGATTTCTAAAACTCTATCTCATAGAATTTGAAATCCAAACTTATTTCTACTTTGATTTGATCCACAACCATCTTCCATATAAGAAAGAAGAGAGAAAATCTTTTGGGCATGGTGAAGACCTGGGAGAGGATTTTTGTCGCACAAAATAAGAGAAAATTGGCATGAAATAAGAGAGAGGGCGTGGGGGGCTTATGTGGCGCAAGGTAGAATCCTAGTCTTACTAGGATTCTATCTTATGACTTATTTTAATTTGGTTTCTCAAATCAAATCAAACCAAAATTAGATCAACCCAATTAAAGTAAATCTTAATCCAATTAAGAATCTAATTTAATCAAACTAAATTAAATTTAAATCTATTTTAATTTTTTAATCAAATTAAAAATTAGGTTGACCCAAGTTCTAATTGAACTAGGACTAGTTTTTTCTTGTACTTGGCTTATCCAATAAACCAATTGGACTTGATCCAATCAAGTTCAAACTAAATCTAATTAAATTATATTCAATGATACTTAATCTCAGTCTATTGGCTTAATTAAACTAAGCTAATTAGCAATCAAATTGCTAATCGATCCTCCTGCAACACTTGCACTAGGTTAAATGTCAATCGTATTGATCGTTTAACCCTAGAATGATTCTTAATCATTGATCAACCATCCGATCGGCTCATGAACTCTAATGTATATAATCTCATAGGTCTAAACTTAAGCTGATAGCATAGAAATAAATTTCTATACCAATAGAAGTGACCATCTAGCAATGGTACCCAACAGTCGGATAGGTCAAATGTGTAGAACAACATCCTTAGAACCCATGCAGATATAGTTTCAATATAATTCATCTCCTTGACCAAAATGATCATAGGATACCTCAGAGTTCAACTGTCAACTCTGATCAGGGTGTCTACATTGTATTTCAAAATATCAAATCCATCTGATGGATTATCTTGGTCAAGATTTTGCTAAATTAAATACAGTGACTCATTCTTCTCCATCTCTTGGAGTGGTCAATCCCATCTCGATCACACTCTGACTTTACAAGTACTTGACTATGCCAAGAAGCCTTTCATTACTGAATTATAAATTTAGTTAGTCCAGTACCAAAGCACAGTGAGTTACTTTCAAGTCACTGAGGCGATCTCAGGTCTAAGGGACACTTATACCTATATCCCATCAGAGATATTTTCGACAGTAGAATACTCTGAAGTTGGTCATATTCAATGATGATGTACCTTTATATTTTACCTGTATGCCATACCAGTATCTCCACACTCTTTGGTTAAGAGGATAACCAACCTATATGGCCTATAGTGACCAATGCTCGATAGAAGCTGTCGTCCTTATTAATAGCCTATCATTTGGTCATGAATAATTTTAAGGACTAATCGATAATTTTTTTCTTTATCAAACTTAAATAGTCCTAAGAACTTTATCATAATAATGGAGTTCGTTAGAAGATGAAAACTTATGATGAAAATATCAAAAATATATTTTATTTATTAACAAATCAATTACAATACTTGGTTGCTCAACCATCAACCGTTTGATGATTAATTTTTGAGACATATTTCCCAACATGAGGTGTCTTATGAGTATTTTAGTCAAGGAGATGAATTATATGGAAACTATATCCGCATGGGTTCTAAGGATGTTGTTCTACACATTCGACCTATCCGATCGTCAGGTACCATTGTTAGATGGTCACTTTGATTGGTACAAAAATTTATTTCTATACTATCAACTTAGATTCGAACCTATGAGATCACACACATTAGAGTTCATGAGCCGAACGGATGGTTGATCAACGATTAAGAATCGTTCTAGGGTTAAACGATCAATACGATTGACATTTAACCTAGTGCAAGTGTTGCAGGAAGATCGATTAGCAATTTGATTGCTAATTGACTTAATTTGATTAAGCCAATGGGCTAAGATTAAGTCTAATTGAATATGATTTAATTAGATTTAGTTTGGACTTGATTGGATCAAGTCTAATTGATTTATTGGATAAGCCAAGTGCAAGAAAAAATTAGTCCTAGTTCAATTAGGACTTGGGTCAACCTAATTTTTAATTTGATTAAAAAATTAAATTAAATTTAAATTTAATTTAATCTAATTAAATTAGATTCTTAATTGGGTTAAGATCTATTTTAATTAGGTTGATTTGATTTTGGTTTGATTTGGTTTGAGAAACCAAATTTGAACAAGTCATAGATTGAATCCTAGTAAGACTAGGATTCCACCTTGCGCCACCTTAGCCCCCCATGCCCACTCTTTCTTATTTTGTGCGATGAAACCTTCTCTCCCAGGCCTTCACATATGTCCAAAGCTTTCCACTCTTTTTCTCTTATATGGAATGTGGTTGTGGACCAAGTCAAAGTAGGAATTAGTTTGGATTTCAAATTCTATGAGATAGAATTTTAGAAAATCAAAACTCTTTCCTTATGGCACTGATTTTACCTAGATTTTTTTTGAGATTTTTATGAATTTTATGGCACATATTATGCACATTTTTTTAATAGTCCATTGTAGAAAAAGAAGGAGGGGGCATCCAAGAGTTGGGCACCACTTGTCTTGCCCTGTTTGGATTTTCCTTGACTAGGTATTTGACCTAGATAAGGATTCTTCATATCTCTTTATTTAAGATAAATTTCTTCTTAAAATTTTTATGGATTATAGAGAATTGAGAGTCCTTTGGGGTGTGTGAAAATTAAGGAGAAAGAGTGTTGGGACATGGAGATATAATAGACACAAAACTAAGTGTCTGGGTTAGAGCAAAGAGAAGAAGAAGAGGGTCTTCTTCTAAGGTTGCTGAGTTCACCTCTTTCCTTCCTCCATCTATGAGTTTTCTAAGAGTGTCTCACATCTAAAACTCCTTCTCCTATTTTTCATCTTTGGAAGAGTCTAAATCAAGAAGATGGAGGCATCTGATCGATCATCGAAGAAGGATCAGCGCAGTACTAGCATATTGTGCTGATTTTCTAGATCAGAACTTCTGATCGTGATTCGTGGGCTCGTGTAGATGACTCCTAAAGGCCAGACGCATGTGCGGCTTGTAACATCATCCTCAAGCCTGGATCAACAAAGTTAGAACATCTAACTTGTAAGGTAATAGATCTGATCTTTTATATTTTATATACATTAGATGTAGTATAAAAATATGTTGATATGATCAACATATAGTTTTTGCTCTTTATATTTTAATTTTTAATTTAATGCCTGTAATAATCATGTAATAGGATCTTAGATCTAAGAATTCTCTGGTTATTGCTCTTTGAATTGATTTTGATGATTATAAAGTATTTGAGGGGGTTACTAATGATTTTAGCTTGAAAAAAGATTTATTATTTTTCAGAGGCAAAATTGTAATTTCATCAAGTCCTAACTCGAAAGCCTCAAGAGCAAGAACCAAAGATTTATGATCTATTGGAGATAATTTCAAAATTTTTGGATGTGTATTTTGAAAGAAAATCTTGTTTATAAAATTGAGTCAACCCCATAAGTGTCGATATCAAAAGGGGCTGAACGGCATGCTGATTTTTTAGCTGGCACACCTAATTGAGTCGACCCCATGAGTTGACCACTGTGCATGAATCGACCCTATGAGTCGACCTCTATTGCTATATAAGCCAAAATTATAGAACAGTCATTTTCTGTTCTATGCCATAAAAGTCGATCCCATGAGTCGACTCATGTGCATGAGTCGACCCCTGTGACGAAAAAACTCTGCAACGGCTAGTTTTCAGCTCATTTTGGCTGCATTTAATGCTCATTTAATGATCTCCAATGGCTCTAAATCTATCCAAATTACTCTCTACCATCTCTTGAAGTTATAAAAGGTACTTAAAGGAGGAAATAAAGAAGATTTTTCAAGCATTCATTTCAGTCCTAAGCAAAGAGCCCTCTTGAAGTTAAAGAAGCTTTCATTTCAAGTTCACCAACCCCTGAAGAGCTCATTCAAGTCTTCAACCACTTTGAAAAAAATCAAAAAACCTTCTTTCTTATTGTGTAAAGTGTATTTAAAATTTTATTTGCTTATTAAAGGAGCTAAATTTATATTTTCGTATGATTAACTCACATACTCTGTTTTGTCTTGATCTTTAGTTTTGAAAAGATTTCAAAACTTGGAAAGATTGGTCCGAACCTTGAATCGGATTGTATTGGATTGACTTGTATCCAAAAAATAAATGTTCTAGCTTGAGATAGCTAGAGTCAGAGGTACCGACGTTGTATTCTTGTTGAATATGATTTAGTGGATTTAAATTTCCAAGTAGGAGCTTGGGAAGTGGATGTATGTGCAAAGTTGGCACCGAACCACTATAAATCTTGTTTGTTTGTGTTATGCTTACTTGCTCTCTTTCTAAATTTTTTTATCTACTTGTATTCTTGCATCTAATTTCTATACCTTGCATAAATCACTCTCTACATATATCCTGCTCATTGTTATTTAATCCTCATAGTTCTAAATTAACGTTAAATTCTTTAAAATCCAATTCATCCCCCCTCTTGGGTTGCATAGCTAGACAACAAGTGGTATCAGATCTCGATGCTCTAGCCCTATTTTGATTTAACCATCAAAGAGCTAAAGATCTATGGCAACTTAAGTTGGTGCTTCACTAACCGAGGGGCAGTCCACAAACCGACCTCCACTTTTCAATGGATCAAACTACACCTATTGAAAAGCTCGGATAAAAATTTTTATTCAGGTACTTGACTATGATATGTAGAGTATCATAGTTAATAGACCATACACATCCACTAAGATAATTGATGGTGTAGAATCAATCAAATCTGAAAGAGAATGGGATGAGGTTGACAAGAAAATAGCTCAACTTAATGCTAAAATCATGAATATTTTATATTGTGCTTTAGATGCTAATGAGTTTAATCGTATTTCAATATGCATGTCAACTAAAGAAATATGGGATAGATTAGAAGTAACACATGAAGGCACTAATCAAGTTAAGGAATCAAAAATTAATATGCTTGTGCATAAATATGAACTCTTTAAAATAGAACATGATGAATCAATAACTGAAATATTTACTTATTTTATGGATATTATTAATGATCTAAAAAGTTTTGGTAAGTCTTACTCTAACAGCGATCTTGTGAGAAAGATTCTTAGGGCTTTACCAAGAACGTGGGAGACCAAAATGACCATAATCTAAGAAGTCAAAGATCTGAATATTTTATCCTTGGAGGAGCTTCTAGGATTACTAATGACATATGAGCTAAGCATGAAACTACATCAAGAAGAAGATGTCAAGAAGAAGAGGACAATCATCCTCAAGTCCACTACTCAACTCGATGAGGAATCCGAAGAAACTAAAAATGAAGAGTAAGATGAAGAAATGGCCCTCATCATTAGAAAGTTTAAAAGATTCTTGAAGAAAAAAAGACAAAGGATGAGAAAGAGGCCACCTACAAAAGGAGAACATAGCAAAGAGAAGGATAAGGAGTAACCCCTTATTTGTTACAAATATAAGAGCCAGGGTACTTCAGATCTGAATGTTCATAACTTAAGAAGGGCTCCAAGAAGTACAAGAAAAAGACTATGATGGCTACTTGCAGTGATAGTGATGAGTCAAGCTCCGAAGAAGAAGATTCATATGAGCAAGCCAACTTGTACCTTATGGCACATAAAAATGAGATAAACACTGAAACTCCTGATGACTTTACTTTCGAAGAACTTCAAGAAGTATTTTATGATCTAGTTGATGATTTAAAGAAGTTAGAAGTAAAGAATAAAGAATTAAAATCAAAGAATCAATCTTTACTAAAAGAAAATGAAATAATTTCAAATGAAAAATTGATCTTGATACAAAAAAATCTAAACTTAAAAAATAAAATTACTAAGTTAAAATCTATGATAGAAAAATTTACTCTTAGTTCAACTAAACTTCAAATGATACTTGATAGTCAAAAGGCCGTTTATGATAAAGCCGGTCTTGGCTACAATCCTTTAAAGAAATAAAAATTCTTAAAAAATATCTATGCGAACTCATCAAGCAATAAGTTTTCAAATACTACTTGCTTTAAATGTGGTAAAGTAGGACACAAATCTTATATTTATTTCTCTAACAAATTTGAAAATTCTAATGTGAAAAAAATATGGGTTCCAAAAGAAACCACTGTAACAAACCAAAAAGGACCCAAGAAAGTTTGGGTACCTAAAGTGAAAACTTGATTTTTGCATTCAGGTGTGTCTTGCATCCCAAGGAACAAATCAAAAATGGTATCTTGATTATGGGTGCTCAAGACACATGATCGATGATGAATTTTAATTCATCACACTTGATGCAAAAGATGGAGGGATGATCTCTTTTGGAGACAATAGCAAAGAAAAAATTATCGATATAGGTAACATTGGTATCACTCTCTCCAAGTATATTGAAAATATTTTGTTAGTAGATGGTTTGAAACATAATCTATTGAGCATTAGTCAATTCTGTGACAAAACGTATAAAGTCATTTTTGAATCTTCATTATACATAGTGACTAGTCCCAATGAAGAAGATATTAAATTTATTGGGTATAGACATGGTAATATTTATATGATAGATTTGAATGATCTTTCCAAGATAAACATGTAATGCCTAGTAGCCTTGAATGCCAAAATTAATGAGACTAGTTGGCTTTAGCACCGTAGGCTTGCACATATTAGCATGCATTCACTTTCAAAACTTATTAAAAAGGAATTGGTTATCGATTTACTTAAATTAAATTTTAAAAAGAATAGAATTTGTGATGCATATCAACTAGGTAAATAACAAAAGTATCATTCAAATCTAAAAATATTGTTTCAACTTCTAGGCCATTAGAATTAATGCACATGGATTTATTTGGACCCACAAGAACTACTAGTCTGGGTGGAAAATGATATGACTTTATAATTATTGATGATTTCTCTCATTTTACATGGGTTTTTTTTTTAGCACATAAGGATGAAACTTTTCATGTGTTCTCAAAATTTTATTGAAAAATTTCTAATGAAAAAGATTTTTCAATTCAACATATTCAGAGTGATCATAGAACCGAATTTGAAAATCAAGATTTTGAAAAATTTTGTGATGAAAAAGATATTGATCATAACTTTTCAGCATCTAGAATATCCCAACAAAATGGGGTAGTAGAAAGAAAAAATAGGACCATTGAAGAAATGGCCCGTACCATACTATGTGAAAGCAACCTCCTAAGATACTTTTAGATGGAAGCAATTAACACGATATGTTACATATTAAATCATACTTTAATTAGATCAATACTAAAGAAAATACCTTATGAGCTTTGAAAAGGAAGAAAATCAAATATTGTATATTTACACATTTTTGGTTGTCGATGTTTTGTTTTGAACAATGGTAAAGAAAGATTAAAAAAATTTGATGTAAAATCTGATGAAGCTATTTTTCTTGGTTATTCCTCTTCTAGCAAAGTTTTTAGAGTTTTCAACAAAAGAACTTTAGTAGTAGAGGAGTCAATACATGTTGTTTTTGATGAAACTAATGATCTTCTCTCAAGAAAGAATGAAGGTATTAATAATGCAAATTCTCTTATAGAAGGGATGAAGAAGCTCATCTTAAAAGACTCAACAATTCAAAATAAAGAAGAACATGAAAACAAACAGGATGATGAAGGTGAAGAACAACAAAAATAACCTCAAGGTATAAATAATCTACCTAAAGAATGGAGGTATGATCACAATCATCTCAAAAAACTAATAATTGGTGATATTACACATAGAGTAAGAATTCATTCTTCACTTAGAGATGCATACAATCATTTTGCATTTATTTTTCATCTTGAACCTAAAATTATAGATGAAGCTGACAAAGATTATAATTAGATAAATGCAATGCAAGAAGAACTTAATCAATTTGAAAGAAATAATGTATGGACTTTAGTATCAAGATCTAAAAATTATCCAGTAATTGGCACAAAATAGATATATATAAATAAACTAGATGAATATAAAAATATAATTAGGAATAAAGCAAGATTGATTGCAAAGGGTTATAATCAAGAAGAGAGAATTGATTTTGATGAGACTTTTGCACCTATTGCTAGATTAGAAGTAATTAGGCTTTTACTTGCATATGCATGCTTTATGAATTTTAAATTATTCCAAATGGATGTCAAAAGTGCTTTTCTAGATGGTTATATTACTGAAGAAGTCTTTGTAGAACAACCCTTCGATTTTGAAAATCATGCTTTTTCTAATCATGTTTTTAAATTAAATAAAGCTCTATATGGTTTAAAGCAAGCACCTAGGGCTTGGTATGAAAGGTTAAGTAAATTCTTGCTGAAGAATGATTTTTCAAAAAAAAATGTAGATACAACCTTTTTCATTAAAAAAAATCACAATGATATTTTAGTTATACAAATATATGTTGATGATATTATTTTTAGATCTACTAATGAAACTCTTTGTCAAGATTTTGCAAAGCTCATGCAGAGAGAGTTCGAGATGAGCATGATGGGAGAACTTACATTCTTCCTCGGACTCCAAATCAAACAAACAAAGGAAGGGATCTCCATCACCCAAAGCAAGTACACAAGAGAACTACTCAAAAGATTTGGAATGGAGAGCTCCAAAGCAATTGGTGCACCCATGAGCCCATCATGTAAGCTTGACAAGGATGAAGGAGGTAAAAATGTAGACTCAAAATTTTATAAAGGGATGATTGGTTCTTTATTATATTTAACTGCTAGTAGACAGATATTATGTTTAGTATTTATTTATGTACTCGCTTTCAATCAAATTCAAAAGAATCATACTTAAATGCAGTTAAAAAAATTCTTAAATATTTAAAAGGACATAAACTCTAGAATTATGATATTCTAAGGACTTAATAGGATATTCAGATATCGATTTTGCTGCATATAAATTAGATAGAAAAAGTACTAGTGGAATTTGTCAATTTTTTGGAGTTAACTTAATCTCTTAGTTTAGTAAGAAGCAAAACTCGGTAGCACTATCTACAGTCGAGGATGAATACATTGCAGCCGGAAGTTGTTGTGCTCAGATCTTGTGGATTAAACAATAACTTGAGGATTTTGGTATCAAACTCAATAAAACTCCCATAAGATGTGATAACATTAGTGCTATTAATCTAACTAAAAATTCAATTCAGCACTCTAGATCAAAACATATTAAAATTAGACATCATTTCATAAGAGAACATATCCAAAATAATAATATAATTCTTGATTATGTGTGCACTGAAAAATAATTGACTGACATCTTTACCAAGGACTTAAGTGAAGATAGATTCTGTGAAATTAAGAGAGAACTAGGAATCCTTGATTCATCAGCTTAAGTATCTCTCTGATTCTAAGTTTTTAATGCCAAAAATTCATTGAACCAAATTTGTTGAGCTCAATTCTCATCTTTTCTTTTTCTTAAGACCTCAAAAGCTCAAAACTATCCTTCACATGATCAATCTCTGGGTAAACACCCTTCTCTCAAAGTTTTAAATTTTTTCGAAATTTTTCCATCATTCTTTTTAATTTTTTCGTGCCATGAGTTGACCCCCAGGGTCGACCCTAGGGTAAACTTATAATTTTTGTTAAAATCCTTCGGGCGCTCTCTTTTTAATAGAAAATTTTTCATTGAGCCGACTCTTACCCTTCTTCTTTTTTCTCCCACCGAATGAAAGCTCTCCCTCTCTTCTCTCTTAAATCGAAGGTTTCTCTCAAAATCCCTCTTTCCACCAATCTTCACCCTTCAAATCGCCCATTAAGGAACTAACTTCCTCTCCTCTTTCTTCCTTGTTTGGGTAGTTTGAGCTTGCCCTAGATTCAACCTCTCTTCTCCAAATCGATGATTTACCTCCTCAAAATCTTTGCTTTTTCTTCTAAAATCCTTTCCTCTCTACCTCTCATTTAGTCTCCTAAGCTCCTTGCAAGTCTCTTTTGTTCAAATGGCTCCCAAAATGAAGCTACCACAAAGAAAAAAATCTGTTCGCGGGTTGGAAGAGAGTGTGCGCAGAAAAAGAATAACAGTCGAGCCCTCTCCTGCTCCAATCCCAGCTCCAGGTCCTGCTTCAGCTTTTACACAGTCTCCAATCAATCCAAGCAAGGTACCTCTCTCTGATCGAAAAATAAAATTCGGGAAGAA